>NC_137985.1:287500-307500 GCF_963924665.1 Micromys minutus | reverse complement strand
AGGGTTAGGGTTAGGGTTATGGTTAGGATTAGGGTTAGGGTTAGGGTTAGGGTAAGGGTTAGGGGTTAGGGTTAGGGTTATGTTTATTGTTAGGTTTAGGGTTTAGGGTTTAGTGTTTAGGGTTTAAGGTTTAGGGTTTAGGATTGTTTAAGATTTAGGGTGGTTTAGGTTAAGGGTTTAGGCTTTAGAGTTTAGGATTGTTTAAGGTTTAGGGTTGTTTAGGGTATAGTGTTTAGGATTAAAAGTTTAGGGTTGTTTAGGGTTTAGTGTTTAGGGTTTAGGGTTGTTTAAGGTTTAGTGTTTAAGGTTTAGGTTTTAGGGTTGTTTTGGGTTTAGTGTTTAGTGTTGTTTAGGGTATAGTGTTAATGGTTTAGGGTTTAGGGTTATTTAGGGTTTAGTGTTTAAGGTTTAGGGTATAGGGTTGTTTAGGGTTTAGTGTTTAGGGTTGTTTATGGTTTAGTGATTAGGGTTGTTTAGGGTTGTTTAGAGGTTAGTGTTTAGGGTTATTCAGGGTTTATGATTTAGGGTTGTTCAGGGTTTAGGATTTATGGTTGTTCAGGGTTTAGGATTTAGGGATTAAGGTTAAGGGGTTAGGGTTAGGGTTAGGGTTAGGGTTAGGGTTAGCATTAGGGTTAGAGTTAGGGTTAGAGTTAGGGTTATGGGGTTATGTTAGGCTTAAGGTTAGGGTTAGGGTTATGGGGTTAAGGTTAGGGTTGGGGTTAGGGTTAGGTTTAGGTTTAGGGTTAGGGTTAGGGTTATGGTTATTCTTAGATTTAAGGTTTAAATTTTAGGGTTTATGGTTTAAGGTTTAGGGTTTAGGGTTGTTTAAGTTTTAGGGTGGTTTAGGTTTAGGGTATAAGGTTTAGCGTTTAAGATTGTTTAATGTTTAGGGTTGTTTAGGTTTTAGCGTTTAGAGCTGTTTAGGGTTTTTTAGGGTTGTTTATGATTTAGTGTTTAGGCTTGTTCAGGATTTATGATTTAGGATATTTTAAGGTTTAGGGTTTAAGGTTGTATAGTGTTTTAGGGTTTAGGGTATAATATTTAGGGTTAAGGGTTTAGGGTTGTTTAGGGTATAGTGTTAATGGTTTTAGGGTTTAGGCTTGTTTAGGGTTTAGTGTTTAGGGTTTAGAGTTTAGGGTTTTTTAGCGTTTAGTGTTTATAGTTTAGGGTTTAGGGTTCTTTTGGAATTAGTGTTTAGGGTTTTTCGGGGTTTAGGGTTTAGGATTTAGGGTGTTAGGGTTAGTGTTAGGGTTAGGTTTAGGGTTAAGGTGAGGGTTAGGGTGAGGGTTAAGGTTAGGGTTAGGGTTAAGGTTAGTGTTAGTGTTAGGGTAAGGGTTAGGGTTAGGGATAGGGTTAGGGTTAGGGTTAAGGTTAGGGTTAAGGTTAGGGTTAGGGTTAGGGTTAGGGTTAGGGGTTAGTGTTAGGGTTAGTGTTAGGGGTTAGGGGTTAGTTTTAGGGTTAGGGTTAGGGTTAGGGTTAGGTTTTGTGTTAGGGTTATTATTAGGGGGTTAGGTTTTAGTTTAGGATTAGTGTTAGGGTTAGAATTAGAAATAGGGTTAGTGTTAGGATTAGGGTCAGGGTTAGGTTTAGGGATATGGTTAGGGTTAGTGTTAAGGGTAGAGTTAGGGTTAGGGTTAGATTTAAAGTTTAGGGTTTAGTGTTAGGATTAGGGATAGTGTGAGGTTTAGGGTTAGGTTTAGGGTTAGGGTTAGGGTTAGTGTTTGGGTTATGATTAGTGTTATTATTAGGGTTAGGGTTAGGGTCCGGTTTAGGTTTAGGGTTAGGGTTAGGGTTAGGGTTAGATTTAGGTTTAGGTTTAGGTTTATTGTTAGATTTAGGGTTTAGGGTTTAAGGTTTAGGGTTTAGGATTGTTTAAGGTTTAGGGTAGATTAGGTTTAGGGTTTAGAGTTTAGTATTATGGTTACGGTTAGGGTTAAAGTTAGGGTTAGAGTTAGGGTTAGGGTTAGGGTTAGGGTTAGGGTTAAGGTTAGGGTTAATGTTAGGGTTAGGGTTAGGGTAAAAGTTAGGGGGTTAGTGTTAGGGTTAGGGTTAGGGTTAGGGTTAGGATTAGGTTAGGGTTAGGGTTAGGGTTAGGGTAAGGGTTAGGTTTAGGGTTAGGGTTAGGATTAAGGTTAGGGTTAGGGTTAGGGTTAGGGTTATGGTTAGTGTTAGGATTAGGGTTAGTGTTAGGGTCAGGGTTAGGTTTAGGGTTAGGGTTAGGGTTAGGGTTAGATTTAGGGTCAGGTTTAGGTTTATTGTTAGATTTAGTGTATAGGGTTTAAGATTTATGGTTTAGGATTGTTTAAGGTTTAGGGTGGATTAGGTTTAGGGTTTAGAGTTTAGTGTTATGGTTACGGTTAGTGTTAGGGTTAGGGTTAGGGTTAGGGTTAGGGTTAGGTTAGGGTTAGGGTTAGGGTTAGGGTTAGGGGTTAGGGTTAGTGTTAGGGTTAGGGTTAGGGTTAGGGTTAGGGTTAGGTTAGGGTTAGGGTTAGGGTTAGGGTTAGGGGTTAGGGTTAGTGTTAGGGTTAGGTTTATTATTAGGGGGTTAGGTTTAAGTTTAGGATTAGTGTTAGGGTTAAAATTAGAAATAGGGTTAGTGTTAGGATTAGGGTAAGGGTTAGGTTTAGGGTTAGGGTTAGGGTTAGGTTTAGGGTTAGGATTAGGGTTAGGGTTAGGGTTAGGGTAAGGGTTAGGGGTTAGGGTTAGGGTTATGGTTATTGTTAGGTTTAGGGTTTAGGGTTTAGTGTTAAGGGTTTAAGGTTTAGGGTTTAGGATTGTTTAAGATTTAGGGTGGTTTAGGTTAAGGGTTTAGGGTTTAGAGTTTAGGATTGTTTAAGGTTTAGGGTTGTTTAGGGTATAGTGTTTAGGGTTAAAAGTTTAGGGTTGTTTAGGGTTTAGTGTTTAGGGTTTAGGGTTGTTTAAGGTTTAGTGTTTAAGGTTTAGGTTTTAGGGTTGTTTTGGGTTTAGTGTTTAGTGTTGTTTAGGGTATAGTGTTAATGTTTTAGGGTTTAGGGTTATTTAGGGTTTAGTGTTTAAGGTTTAGGGTATAGGGTTGTTTAGTGTTTAGTGTTTAGGGTTGTTTATGGTTTAGTGATTTGTGTTGTTTAGGGTTGTTTAGAGGTTAGTGTTTAGGGTTATTCAGGGTTTATGATTTAGGGTTGTTCAGGGTTTAGGATTTATGGTTGTTCAGGGTTTAGGATTTAGGGATTAAGGTTAAGGGGTTAGGGTTAGGGTTAGGGTTAGGGTTAGGGTTAGCATTAGGGTTAGAGTTAGGGTTAGAGTTAGGGTTATGGGGTTATGTTAGGCTTAAGGTTAGGGTTAGGGTTATGGGGTTAAGGTTAGGGTTGGGGTTAGGGTTAGGTTTAGGTTTAGGGTTAGGGTTAGGGTTATGGTTATTCTTAGATTTATGGTTTAAAATTTAGGGTTTATGGTTTAAGGTTTAGGGTTTAGGATTGTTTAAGTTTTAGGGTGGTTTAGGTTTAGGGTATAGGGTTTAGCGTTTAAGATTGTTTAATGTTTAGGGTTTTTTAGGTTTTAGCGTTTAGAGTTGTTTAGGGTTTTTTAGGGTTGTTTATGATTTAGTGTTTAGGGTTGTTCAGGATTTATGATTTAGGATATTTTAAGGTTTAGGGTTTAAGGTTGTATAGTGTTTTAGGGTTTAGGGTATAATATTTAGGGTTAAGGGTTTAGGGTTGTTTAGGGTATAGTGTTAATGGTTTTAGGGTTTAGGCTTGTTTAGGGTTTAGTGTTTAGGGTTTAGAGTTTAGGGTTTTTTAGCGTTTAGTGTTTATAGTTTAGGGTTTAGGGTGCTTTTGGAATTAGTGTTTAGGGTTTTTCGGGGTTTAGGGTTTAGGATTTAGGGTGTTAGGGTTAGTGTTAGGGTTAGGTTTAGTGTTAAGGTGAGGGTTAGGGTGAGGGTTAAGGTTAGGGTTAGGGTTAAGGTTAGTGTTAGTGTTAGGGTAAGGGTTAGGGTTAGGGATAGTGTTAGGTTTAGGGTTAGGGTTAGGGTTAAGGTTAGGGTTAGGGTTAGGGTTAGGGTTAGGGGTTAGTGTTAGGGTTAGTGTTAGGGGTTAGGGGTTAGTGTTAGGGTTAGGGTTAGGGTTAGGGTTAGGGTTAGGGTTAGGTTTTGTGTTAGGGTTATTATTAGGGGGTTAGGTTTTAGTTTAGGATTAGTGTTAGGGTTAGAATTAGAAATAGGGTTAGTGTTAGGATTAGGGTCAGGGTTAGGTTTAGGGATATGGTTAGGGTTAGGGTTAAGGGTAGAGTTAGGGTTAGGGTTAGATTTAAAGTTTAGGGTTTAGTGTTAGGATTAGGGATAGTGTGAGGTTTAGGGTTAGGTTTAGGGTTAGGGTTAGGGTTAGTGTTTGGGTTATGATTAGTGTTATTATTAGGGTTAGGGTTAGGGTCAGGTTTAGGTTTAGGGTTAGGGTTAGGGTTAGGGTTAGATTTAGGGTTAGGTTTAGGTTTATTGTTAGATTTAGTGTTTAGGGTTTAAGGTTTAAGGTTTAGGATTGTTTAAGGTTTAGGGTAGATTAGGTTTAGGGTTTAGAGTTTAGTATTATGGTTAAGGTTAGGGTTAGGGTTAGGGTTAGAGTTAGGGTTAGGGTTAGGGTTAGGGTTAGGGTTAGGGTTAAGGTTAGGGTTAATGTTAGGGTTAGGGTTAGGGTAAAAGTTAGGGGGTTAGTGTTAGGGTTAGGGTTAGGGTTAGGGTTAGGTTTAGGTTAGGGTTAGGGTTAGGGTTAGGGTAAGGGTTAGGTTTAGGGTTAGGGTTAGGGTTAAGGTTAGGGTTAGGGTTAGGGTTAGGGTTATGGTTAGTGTTAGGATTAGGGTTAGTGTTAGGGTCAGGGTTAGGTTTAGGGTTAGGGTTAGGGTTAGGGTTAGATTTAGGGTCAGGTTCAGGTTTATTGTTAGATTTAGTGTTTAGGGTTTAAGATTTATGGTTTAGGATTGTTTAATGTTTAGGGTGGATTAGGTTTAGGTTTTAGAGTTTAGTGTTATGGTTACGGTTAATGTTAGGGTTAGGGTTTTGGTTAGGGTTAGGGTTAGGGTAATGGTTAGGGTTAGGGTTAGGGTTAGGGTTAGAGTAAGTGTTAGGGGTTAGTGTTAGGGTTAGGGTTAGGGTTAGGTTAGGGTTAGGGTTAGGGTTAGGGGTTAGGGTTAGTGTTAGGGTTAGGGTTATTATTAGGGGGTTAGGTTAAAGTTTAGGATTAGTGTTAGGGTTAGAATTAGAAA
Organism: Micromys minutus; assembly: GCF_963924665.1. NCBI lineage: Eukaryota > Metazoa > Chordata > Mammalia > Rodentia > Muridae > Micromys > Micromys minutus. The sequence continues at coordinate 302,268 of NC_137985.1, read as the reverse complement.
TAGGGTTAGTGTTAGGATTAGGGTCAGGGTTAGGTTTAGGGTTAGGGTTAGGGTTAGGGTGAGGGTTAGGGTCAGGGAGGGTTTAGGGTTAGGGTTAGGGTTAGGGTAAGATTTAGGGTTAGGTTTAGGTTTATTGTTAGATTTAGGATTTAGGGTCTAAGGTTTATGGTTTAGGATTGTTTAAGGTTTAGGGTGGATTAGGTTTAGGGTTTAGAGTTTAGTGTTATGGTTACGGTTAGGGTTAGGGTTAGGATTAGGGTTAAGGTTAGGGTTAGGATTAGGTTTAGGTTTAGGGTTAGGGTTAGGGTTAGGGTTAGGGTTAGGGTTAGGGTTAGGGTTAGGGTTAGGATTAGGGTTAGGGTTAGGGTTAGGGTAAGGGTTAGGGGTTAGGGTTAGGGTTATGGTTATTTTTAGGTTTAGGGTTTAGGGTTTAGTGTTTAGGGTTTAAGGTTTAGGGTTTAGGATTGTTTAAGATTTAGGGTGGTTTAGGTTAAGGGTTTAGGGTTTAGAGTTTAGGATTGTTTAAGGTTTAGGGTTGTTTAGGGTATAGTGTTTAGGGTTAAAAGTTTAGGGTTGTTTTGGGTTTAGTGTTTAGGGTTTAGGGTTGTTTAAGGTTTAGTGTTTAAGGTTTAGGTTTTAGGGTTGTTTTGGGTTTAGTGTTTAGTGTTGTTTAGGGTATAGTGTTAATCGTTTATGGTTTAGAGTTATTTAGGGTTTAGTGTTTAAGGTTTAGGGTATAGGGTTGTTTAGGATTTAGTGTTTAGGGTTGTTTATGGTTTAGTGATTAGGGTTGTTTAGGGTTGTTTAGAGGTTAGTGTTTAGGGTTATTCAGGGTTTATGATTTAGGGTTGTTCAGGGTTTAGGATTTATGGTTGTTCAGGGTTTAGGATTTAGGGATTAAGGTTAAGGGGTTAGGGTTAGGGTTAGGGTTAGGGTTAGGGTTAGGGTTAGCATTAGGGTTATAGTTAGGGTTAGAGTTAGGGTTATGGGGTTATGTTAGGCTTAAGGTTAGGGTTAGGGTTTTGGGGTTAAGGTTAGGGTTGGGGTTAGGGTTAGGTTTAGGTTTAGGGTTAGGGTTAGGGTTATGGTTATTCTTAGATTTAATGTTTAAATTTTAGGGTTTATGGTTTAAGGTTTAGGGTTTAGGATTGTTTAAGTTTTAGGGTGGTTTAGGTTTAGGGTATAGGGTTTAGCGTTTAAGATTCTTTAATGTTTAGCGTTGTTTAGGTTTTAGCGTTTAGAGTTGTTTAGGGTTTTTTAGGGTTGTTTATGATTTAGTGTTTAGGGTTGTTCAGGATTTATGATTTAGGATATTTTAAGGTTTAGGGTTTAAGGTTGTATAGTGTTTTAGGGTTTAGGGTATATTGTTTAGGGTTAAGGGTTTAGGGTTGTTTAGGGTATAGTGTTAATGGTTTTAGGGTTTAGGCTTGTTTAGTGTTTAGTGTTTAGGGTTTAGGGTTTAGGGTTTTTTAGCGTTTAGTGTTACAGTTTAGGGTTTAGGGTGCTTTTGGAATTAGTGTTTAGGGTTTTTCGGGGTTTAGAGTTTAGGATTTAGGGTGTTAGTGTTAGTGTTAGGGTTAGGTTTAGGGTTAAGGTGAGGGTTAGGGTGAGGGTTAAGGTTAGGGTTAGGGTTAAGGTTAGTGTTAGTGTTAGGGTAAGGGTTAGGGTTAGGGATAGGGTTAGGGTTATGGTTAGGGTTAGGGTTAAGTTTAGGGTTAGGGTTAGGGTTAGGGTTAGGGGTTAGGGTTAGGGTTAGTGTTAGGGGTTAGGGGTTAGTGTTAGGGTTAGGGTTAGGGTTAGGGTTAGGTTTAGGTTTAGTGTTAGGGTTATTATTAGGGGGTTAGGTTTTAGTTCAGGATTAGTGTTAGGGTTAGAATTAGAAATAGGGTTAGTGTTAGGATTAGAGTCAGGGTTAGGTTTAGGGATATGGTTAGGGTTAGTGTTAAGGGTAGAGTTAGGGTTAGGGTTAGATTTAAAGTTTAGGGTTTAGTGTTAGGATTAGGGATAGTGTGAGGTTTAGGGTTAGGTTTAGGGTTAGGGTTAGGGTTAGTGTTTGGGTTATGATTAGTGTTATTATTAGGGTTAGGGTTAGGGTCAGGTTTAGGTTTAGGGTTAGGGTTAGGGTTAGGGTCAGATTTAGGGTTAGGTTTAGGTTTATTGTTAGATTTAGGGTTTAGGGTTTAAGGTTTAAGGTTTAGGATTGTTTAAGGTTTAGGATAGATTAGGTTTAGGGTTTAGAGTTTAGTATTATGGTTACGGTTAGTGTTAGGGTTAGGGTTAGAGTTAGGGTTAGGGTTAGGGTTAGGGTTAGGGTTAGGGTTAAGGTTAGGGTTAATGTTAGGGTTAGAGTTATGGTTAGTGTTAGGATTAGGGTTAGGTTTAGGGTCAGGGTTAGGTTTAGGGTTAGGGATAGGGTTAGGGTTAGATTTAGGGTTAGGTTTAGGTTTATTGTTAGATTTAGGATTTAGGGTCTAAGGTTTATGGTTTAGGATTTTTTAAGGTTTAGGGTGGATTAGCTTTAGGCTTTAGAGTTTAGTGTTAGGGTTACACTTAGGTTTAGGGTTAGGGTTAGGGTTAGGATTAGGGTTAAGGTTAGGGTTAGGATTAGGTTTAGGGTTAGGGTTAGGGTTAGGGTTAGGGTTAGGGTTAGGGTTAGGATTAGGGTTAGGGTTAGGGTTAGGGTAAGGGTTAGGGGTTAGGGTTAGGGTTATGGTTATTTTTAGGTTTAGGGTTTAAGGTTTAGTGTTTAGGGTTTAAGGTTTAGGGTTTAGGATTGTTTAAGATTTAGGGTGGTTTAAATTAAGGGTTTAGCGTTTAGAGTTTAGGATTGTTTAAGGTTTAGGGTTGTTTAGGGTATAGAGTTTAGGGTTAAAAGTTTAGGGTTTTTTAGGGTTTAGTGTTTAGGGTTTAGGGTTGTTTAAAGTTTAGTGTTTAAGGTTTAGGTTTTAGGGTTGTTTGGGGTTGAGTGTTTAGTGTTCTTTAGGGTATAGTGTTAATGGTTTAGGGTTTAGGGTTATTTAGGGTTTAGTGTTTAAGGTTTAGTTTATAGGGTTGTTTAGGGTTTAGTGTTTAGGGTTGTTTATGGTTTACTGATTAGGGTTGTTTAGGGTTGTTTAGAGGTTAGTGTTTAGGGTTATTCAGGGTTTATGATTTAGGGTTGTTCAGGGTTTAGGATTTATGGTTGTTCAGGGTTTAGAATTTAGGGATTAAGGTTAAGGGGTTAGGGTTAGGGTTAGGGTTAGGGTTAGCATTAGGGTTAGAGTTAGGGTTAGAGTTAGGGTTAGAGTTAGGGTTATGGGGTTATGTTAGGCTTAAGGTTAGGGTTAGGGTTATGGGGTTAAGGTTAGGGTTAAGGTTAGGGTTAGGTTTCGGTTTAGGGTTATGGTTAGGGTTATGGTTATTCTTAGATTTATGGTTTAAAATTTAGGGCTTATGGTTTAAGGTTTAGGGTTTAGGATTGTTTAAGTTTTAGGGTGGTTTAGGTTTAGGGTATAGAATTTAGCGTTTAAGATTGTTTAATGGTTAGGGTTGTTTAGGTTTTAGCGTTTAGAGTTGTTTAGGGTTTTTTAGGGTTGTTTATAATTTAGTGTTTAGGGTTGTTCAGGATTTATGATTTAGGATATTTTAAGGTTTAGGGTTTAAGGTTGTATAGTGTTTTAGGGTTAAGGGTATAATGTTTAGGGTTAAGGGTTTAGGGTTGTTTAGGGTATAGTGTTAATTGTTTTAGGGTTTAGGCTTGTTTAGGGTTTAGTGTTTAGGGTTTTGGGTTTTTTAGCGTTTAGTGTTTATAGTTTAGGGTTTAGGGTTCTTTTGGAATTAGTGTTTAGGGTTTTTCGGGGTTTAGGGTTTAGTATTTTGGGTGTTAGGGTTAGTGTTAGGGTTAGGTTTAGGGTTAAGGTGAGGGTTAGGGTGAGGGTTAAGGTTAGGGTTAGGGTTAAGGTTAGTGTTAGTGTTAGGGTAAGGGTTAGGGTTAGGGATAGGGTTAGGGTTAGGTTTAGGGTTAGGGTTAGGGTTAGGGTTAGGGTTAGGGTTAGGGGTTAGGGTTAGGTTTAGTGTTAGGGGTTAGGGGTTAGTGTTAGGGTTAGGGTTAGGGTTAGGGTTAGGGTTAGGTGTTAGGGTTATTGAAAGGGTTAGGGTTATTATTAGGGGGTTAGGTTTAAGTTTAGGATTAGTGTTAGGCTTAGAATTAGAAATAGGGTTAGTGTTAGGATTAGGGTCAGGGTTAGGTTTAGGGTTAGGGTTAGGGTTAGGGTCAGGGAGGGTTTAGGGTTAGGGTTAGGGTTAGTGTTAGATTTAGGGTTAGGTTTAGGTTTATTGTTAGATTTAGGATTTAGGGTCTAAGGTTTATGGTTTAGGATTGTTTAACGTTTAGGGTGGATTAGGTTTAGGGTTTAGAGTTTAGTGTTATGGTTACGGTTAGGGTTAGGGTTAGGGTTAGGATTAGGGTTAAGGTTAGGGTTAGGATTAGGTTTAGGGTTAGGGTTAGGGTTAGGGTTAGGGTTAGGGTTAGGGTTAGGATTAGGTTTAGGGTTAGGGTTAGGGTAAGGGTTAGGGGTTAGGGTTAGGGTTATGGTTATTGTTAGGTTTAGGGTTTAGGGTTTAGTGTTTAGGGTTTAAGGTTTAGGGTTTAGGATTGTTTAAGATTTAGGGTGGTTTAGGTTAAGGGTTTAGGGTTTAGAGTTTAGGATTGTTTAAGGTTTAGTGTTGTTTAGGGTATAGTGTTTAGGGTTAAATGTTTAGGGTTGTTTAGGGTTTAGTGTTTAGGGTTTAGGGTTGTTTAAGGTTTAGTGTTTAAGGTTTAGGTTTTAGGGTTGTTTTGGGTTTAGTGTTTAGTGTTGTTTAGGGTATAGTGCTAATGGTTTAGGGTTTAGGGTTATTTAGGGTTTAGTGTTTAAGGTTTAGGGTATAGGGTTGTTTAGGGTTTAGTGTTTAGGGTTGTTTATGGTTTAGTGATTAGGGTTATTTAGGGTAGTTTAGAGGTTAGTGTTTAGGGTTATTCAGTGTTTATGATTTAGGGTTGTTCAGGGTTTAGGATTTATGGTTGTTCAGGGTTTAGGATTTAGGGATAAAGGTTAAGGGGTTAGGGTTAGGGTTAGGGTTAGGGTTAGGGTTAGGGTTAGGGTTAGGGTTAAGGTTAGGGTTAGGGTTAGGGTTAGGGTTATGGTTAGTGTTAGGATTAGGGTTAGTGTTAGGGTCAGGGTTAGGTTTAGGGTTAGGGTTAGGGTTAGGGTTAGATTTAGGGTCAGGTTTAGGTTTATTGTTCGATTTAGGGTTTAGGGTTTAGGTTTATGGTTTAGGATTGTTTAAGGTTTAGGGTGGATTAGGTTTAGGGTTTAGAGTTTAGTGTTATGGTTACGGTTAGTGTTAGGGTTAGGGTTAGGGTTAGGGTTAGGGTAATGGTTAGGGTGAGGGTTAGGGTTAGGGTAAGGGTTAATGGTTAGTGTTAGGGTTAGGATTAGGGTTAGGGTTAGGGTTAGGTTAGGGTTAGGGTTAGGGTTAGGGTTAGGGGTTAGGGTTAGTGTTAGGGTTAAGGTTATTATTAGGGGGTTAGGTTTAAGTTTAGGATTAGTGTTAGGGTTAGAATTAGAAATAGGGTTAGTGTTAGGATTAGGGTCAGGGTTAGGTTTAGGGTTAGGGTTAGGGTTAGGGTGAGGGTTAGGGTCAGGGAGGGTTTAGGGTTAGGGTTAGGGTTAGGGTAAGATTTAGGGTTAGGTTTAGGTTTATTGTTAGATTTAGGATTTAGGGTCTAAGGTTTATGGTTTAGGATTGTTTAAGGTTTAGGGTGGATTAGGTTTAGGGTTTAGAGTTTAGTGTTATGGTTACGGTTAGGGTTAGGGTTAGGGTTAGGATTAGGGTTAAGGTTAGGGTTAGGATTAGGTTTAGGTTTAGGGTTAGGGTTAGGGTTAGGGTTAGGGTTAGGGTTAGGGTTAGGGTTAGGATTAGGGTTAGGGTTAGAGTTAGGGTAAGGGTTAGGGGTTAGGGTTAGGGTTATGGTTATTGTTAGGTTTAGGGTTTAGGGTTTAGTGTTTAGGGTTTAAGGTTTAGGGTTTAGGATTGTTTAAGATTTAGGGTGGTTTAGGTTAAGGGTTTAGGGTTTAGAGTTTAGGATTGTTTAAGGTTTAGGGTTGTTTAGGGTATAGTTTTTAGGGTTAAAAGTTTAGGGTTGTTTTGGGTTTAGTGTTTAGGGTTTAGGGTTGTTTAAGGTTTAGTGTTTAAGGTTTAGGTTTTAGGGTTGTTTTGGGTTTAGTGTTTAGTGTTGTTTTGGGTATAGTGTTAATGGTTTATGGTTTAGAGTTATTTAGGGTTTAGTGTTTAAGGTTTAGGGAATAGGGTTGTTTAGGATTTAGTGTTTAGGGTTGTTTATGGTTTAGTGATTAGGGTTGTTTAGGGTTGTTTAGAGGTTAGTGTTTAGGGTTATTCAGGGTTTATGATTTAGGGTTGTTCAGGGTTTAGGATTTATGGTTGTTCAGGGTTTAGGATTTAGGGCTTAAGGTTAAGGGGTTAGGGTTAGGGTTAGGGTTAGGGTTAGGGTTAGCATTAGGGTTATAGTTAGAGTTAGAGTTAGGGTTATGGGGTTATGTTAGGCTTAAGGTTAGGGTTAGGGTTATGGGGTTAAGGTTAGGGTTGTGGTTAGGGTTAGGTTTAGGTTTAGGGTTAGGGTTAGGGTTATGGTTATTCTTAGATTTAAGGTTTAAATTTTAGGGTTTATGGTTTAAGGTTTAGGGTTTAGGATTGTTTAAGTTTTAGGGTGGTTTAGGTTTAGGGTATAGGGTTTAGCGTTTAAGATTCTTTAATGTTTAGGGTTGTTTAGGTTTTAGCGTTTAGAGTTGTTTAGGGTTTTTTAGGGTTGTTTATGATTTAGTGTTTAGGGTTGTTCAGGATTTATGATTTAGGATATTTTAAGGTTTAGGGTTTAAGGTTGTATAGTGTTTTAGGGTTTAGGGTATATTGTTTAGGGTTAAGGGTTTAGGGTTGTTTAGGGTATAGTGTTAATGGTTTTAGGGTTTAGGCTTGTTTAGTGTTTAGTGTTTAGGGTTTAGGGTTTAGGGTTTTTTAGCGTTTAGTGTTTACAGTTTAAGGTTTAGGGCGCTTTTGGAATTAGTGTTTAGGGTTTTTCGGGGTTTAGTGTTTAGGATTTAGGGTGTTAGTGTTAGTGTTAGGGTTAGGTTTAGGGTTAAGGTGAGGGTTAGGGTGAGGGTTAAGGTTAGGGTTAGGGTTAAGGTTAGTGTTAGTGTTAGGGTAAGGGTTAGGGTTAGGGATAGGGTTAGGGTTAGGGTTAGGGTTAGGGTTAAGTTTAGGGTTAGGCTTAGGGTTAGGGTTAGGGGTTAGGGTTAGGGTTAGTGTTAGGGGTTAGGGGTTAATGTTAGGGTTAGGGTTAGGGTTAGGGTTAGGTTAGGGTTATTATTAGGGGGTTAGGTTTTAGTTCAGGATTAGTGTTCGGGTTAGAATTAGAAATAGGGTTAGTGTTAGGATTAGGGTCAGGGTTAGGTTTAGGGATATGGTTAGGGTTAGGGTTAAGGGTAGGGTTAGTGTTAGGGTTAGATTTAAAGTTTAGGGTTTAGTGTTAGGAATAGGGATAGTGTGAGGTTTAGGGTTAGGTTTAGGGTTAGGGTTAGGGTTAGTGTTTGGGTTATGATTAGTGTTATTATTAGGGTTAGGGTTATGGTCAGGTTTAGGTTTAGGGTTAGGGTTAGGGTTAGGGTCAGATTTAGGGTTAGGTTTAGGTTTATTGTTAGATTTAGGGTTTAGGGTTTAAGGTTTAAGGTTTAGGATAGTTTAAGGTTTAGGGTAGATTAGGTTTAGGGTTTAGAGTTTAGTATTGTGGTTACGGTTAGTGTTAGGGTTAGGGTTAGAGTTAGGGTTAGGGTTTGGGTTAGGGTTAGGGTTAGGGTTAGGGTTAAGGTTAGGGTTAATGTTAGGGTTAGAGTTATGGTTAGTGTTAGGATTAGGGTTAGGTTTAGGGTCAGCGTTAGGTTTAGGGTTAGGGATAGGGTTAGGGTTAGATTTAGGGTTAGGTTTAGGTTTATTGTTAGATTTAGGATTTAGGGTCTAAGGTTTATGGTTTAGGATTGTTTAAGGTTTAGGGTAGATTAGGTTTAGGGTTTAGAGTTTAGTGTTATGGTTACAGTTAGGGTTAGGGTTAGGGATGGGGTTAGGGTTAGGGTTAGGGTTATGGTAAGGTTTAGGGTTAGGGTTAGGGTTAGGGTTATGGTAAAAGTTAGGGGGTTAGTGTTAGGGTTTGGGTTAGGGTTAGGGTTAGGGTTAGGGTTAGGTTAGGATTAGGGTTAGGGTTAGGGTTAGGGTTAGGGGTTAGGGTTAGTGTTAGGGTTAGGGTTAGGGTTAGGGTTAGGTTAGGGTTAGGGTTAGGGTTAGAGTTAGGGTTAGAGTTAGGGTTAAAGTTAGGGTTATGGGGTTATGTTAGGCTTAAGGTTAGGGTTAGGGTTATGGGGTTAAGGTTAGGGTTGGGGTTAGGGTTAGGTTTAGGTTTAGGGTTAGGGTTAGGGTTATGGTTATTCTTAGATTTATGGTTTAAAATTTAGGGCTTATGGTTTAAGGTTTAGTCTTTAGGATTGTTTAAGTTTTAGTGTGGTTTAGGTTTAGGGTATAGAATTTAGCGTTTAAGATTGTTTAATGGTTAGGGTTGTTTAGGTTTTAGCGTTTAGAGTTGTTTAGGGTTTTTTAGGGTTGTTTATAATTTAGTGTTTAGGGTTGTTCAGGATTTATGATTTAGGATATTTTAAGGTTTAGGGTTTAAGGTTGTATAGTGTTTTAGGGTTTAGTGTATAATGTTTAGGGTTAAGGGTTAAGGGTTGTTTAGGGTATAGTGTTAATGGTTTTAGGGTTTAGGCTTGTTTAGGGTTTAGGGTTTAGGGTTTAGTGTTTCGGGTTTTTTAGCGTTTAGTGTTTATAGTTTAGGGTTTAGGGTGCTTTTGGAATTAGTGTTTAGGGTTTTTCGGGGTTTAGGGTTTAGGATTTAGGGTGTTAGGGTTAGTGTTAGGGTTAGGTTTAGGGTTAAGGTGAGGGTTAGGGTGAGGGTTAAGGTTAGGGTTAGGGTTAAGGTTAGTGTTAGTGTTAGGGTAAGGGTTAGGGTTAGGGATAGGGTTAGGGTTAGGTTTAGGGTTAGGGTTAGGGTTAGGGTTAGGGTTAGGGGTTAGGGTTAGGTTTAGTGTTAGGGGTTAGGGGTTAGTGTTAGGATTAGGGTTAGGGTTAGTGTTAGGGTTAGGTTTAGTGTAGGGTTATTATTAGGGGGTTAGGTTTTAGTTTAGGATTAGTGTTAGGGTTAGAATTAGAAATAAGGTTAGTGTTAGAATTAGGGTAAGGGTTAGGTTTAGGGATAGGGTTAGGGTTAGGGTTAAGGGTAGGGTTAGGGTTAGGGTTAGATTTAAAGTTTAGGGTTTAGTGTTAGGATTAGGGATAGTGTGAGGTTTAGGGTTAGGTTTAGGGTTAGGGTTAGGGTTAGTGTTTGGGTTATGATTAATGTTAGGATTAGGGTTAGGGTTAGGGTCAGGTTTAGGTTTAGGGTTAGGGTTAGGGTTAGGGTTAGATTTAGGGTTAGGTTTAGGTTTATTGTTAGATTTAGGGTTTAGGGTCTACGGTTAATTGTTTAGGATTGTTTAAGTTTTAGGGTGGATTAGGTTTAGGGTTTAGAGTTTAGTGTTATGGTTACGGTTAGGGTTAGGGTTAGGGTTAGGATTAGGGTTAAGGTTAGGGTTAGGGTTAGGTTTAGGGTTAGGTTTAGGGTTAGGGTTAGGGTTAGGGTTACGGTTAGGGTTAGGGTTAGGGTTAGGTTTAGGGTTAGGGTTAGGGTTATTGTTAGGGTTAGGGTAATGGTTAGGGGTTAGGGTTAAGGTTAGGGTTAAGGTTAGGTTTAGGGTTAAGGTTAGGGTTAGGGTTAGGGTTAGGGTTAGGGTTAGGGTTAGGGTTAGGGTTAGGGTTAGGGTAATGTTAGGGTTAGGGTTAGGGTTAGGGTTAGGGGTTAGGGTTAGGATTAGTGTTAGGGGTTAGAAGTTAGGGTTAGTGTTAGGGTTAGGGTTAGGGTTAGGGTTAGGGTTAGGGTTAGGGTTAGGGTGAGGGTTAGGATTAGGGTTATGTGGTTATGTCAGGCTTAAGGTTAGGGTTAGGGTTATGGGGTTAAGGTTAGGGTTGGGGTTAGGGTTAGGTTTAGGTTTAGGGTTAGGGTTAGGGTTATGGTTATTCTTAGATTTATGGTTTAAAATTTAGGGTTTATGGTTTAAGGTTTAGGGTTAAGATTGTTTAAGTTTTAGGGTGGTTTAGGTTTAGGATATAGGGTTTAGCGTTTAAGATTGTTTAATGTTTAGGGTTGTTTATGTTTTAGCGTTTAGAGTTGTTTAGATTTTTTTAGGGTTGTTTATGATTTAGTGTTTAGGGTTGTTCAGGATTTATGATTTAGGATATTTTAAGGTGTAGGGTTTAAGGTTGTATAGTGTTTTAGGGCTTAGGCTATAATGTTTAGGGTTAAGAGTTTAGGGTTGTTTAGGGTATAGTGTTAATGGTTTTAGGGTTTAGGCTTGTTTAGGGTTTAGTGTTTAGGGTTTAGGGTTTAGGGTTTTTTAGCGTTTAGTGTTTAGAGTTTAGGGTTTAGGGTGCTTTTGGAATAAGTGTTTAGGGTTTTTCTGGGTTTAGGGTTTAGGATTTAGGGTTTTAGGGTTAGGTTTAGGGTTAGGGTGAGGGTTAGGGTGAGAGTTAAGGTAAGGGTTAGGGTTAAGGTTAGTGTTAGTGTTAGGGTAAGTGTTAGTGTTAGGGATAGTGTTAGGGTTAGGGTTAGGGTTAGTGTTAGGGTTAGGGTTAGGGTTAGGGATAGGGTAGGTGTGAGGTTTAGGGTTAGGGTTAGGTTTAGGGTCAGGGTTAGTCTTTGTTTGGGTTATGGTTATTGTTAGGATTAGGCTTTGGATTAGGGTCAGGGGTAGGTTTAGGTTTACAGTTAGGGTTAATGTTAGATTTAGGGTTAGGTTTAGGTTTATTGTTAGATTTAGGGTTTAGGGTTTAAGGTTTATGGTTTAGGATTGTTTAAGGTTTAGGGTGGATTAGGTTTAGGGTTTAGAGTTTAGTGTTATGGTTACGGTTAGGGTTAGGGTTAGGGTTAGGGTTAGGGTTAGGGTTAGGGTTAGTGTTAGGGTTACGGTTAGGGTTAGGGTTAGTGTTAGGGTTAGGGTTAGAGTTACGGTTAGGGTTAGGGTAAGAGTTACGGTTGGGGTTATGGTTAGGGTTAAGGTTAGGGTTTGGGGGGTTATGGTTTAGGTTAGGGTTAGGGTTAGGGTTAGGGTTAGGGTTAGGGTTAGGGTTAGGGTTAGGGTTAGGTTTAGGGTTAGGGTTATTATTAGGGATTTAGGTTTAAATTTAGGATTAGTGTTAGGGTTAGAATTAGAAATAGGGTTAGTGTTAGGATTAGGGTCAGGGTTAGGTTTAGGGATAGGGTTAGGGTTAGGGTTAGGGGTAGGGTTAGGGTTAGGGTTAGATTTAAAGTTTAAGGTTTAGTGTAAGGATTAGGGTTAGTGTGAGGTTTAGGGTTAGGGTTAGGTTTAGGGTTAGGGTTAGGGTTAGTGTTTGGGTTATGGTTAATGTTAGGATTAGGTTTAGGGTTAGGGTTAGGGTTATGGTTAGATTTAGGGTTCGGTTTAGGTTTATTGTTAGATTTAGGGTTTAGGGTTTAAGGTTTGTGGTTTAGGATTGTTTAAGGTTTAGGGTGGATTAGGTTTAGGGTTTAGAGTTTAGTGTTATGGTTACGTTTAGGGTTAGGGTTAGGTTTAGGGTTAGGGTTTGGGTTAGGGTTAGGGTTAGGTTTAGGTTAGGGTTATGGTTAGGGTTAAGGTTAGGTTTAGGGTTAGGGTTAGGGTTATAGTTAGTGTTAGGATTAGGGTTAGGGTTAAGGTCAGGGTTAGGTTTAGGGTTAGGGTTAGGGTTAGGGATAGATTTAGGTTTAGGTTTAGGTTTATTGTTAGATTTAGGGTTTAGGGTTTAAGGTTTATGGTTTAGGATTTTTTAAGGTTTAGGGTGGATTAGGTTTAGGATTTAGAGTTTAGTGTTATGGTTAAGGTTAAGGTTAGGGTTAGGGTTAGGTTTAGGGTTAGGTTTAGGGTTAGGGTTAGTGTTACGGTTAGGGTTAGGGTTAGGGTTACGGTTAGGGTTAGGGTTAGGGTTAGGGTAAGGGTTATGATTATGTTTATTGTTAGCTTTAGGGTTAGGGTTAGGGTTAAGGTTAGGTTTAGGGTTAGGGTTAGGTTTATGGTTAGGCTTAAGGTTAGGGTTAGGTTTAGGGTTAGGGTTACGGTTAGGGTTAGGTTTAAGGTTAGGGTTAGGGTTAGGGTTAGGGTTAGGTTTATTGTTAGGTTTAGGGTTTAGTGTTTAGGGTCTAAGGTTTTGGGTTTAGGATTGTTTAAGGTTTAGGGTAGATTAGGTTTAGGGTTTAGAGTTTAGTGTTAAGGTTAGGGTTAGGTTTAGGGTTTAGTGTTTAGTGTTCGGATTAGGGTTAGGGTTAGGGTTAGGTTTAGGGTTAAGTTTAGGGTCATGGATATTGTTAGGTTTAGGGTTTAGGGTTTAGGGTAAAGGTTTAGGTTTTAGGATTGTTTAAGGTTTATCGTAAATTAAATTTAGGGTTTACAATTTAGTGTTAGGGTTATGGTTAGTGTTAGGGTTAGGGTTAGGGTTAGGTTTAGGGTTCAGGGTTTAGGGTTTAGGATTGTTTAAGGTTTAGGGTAGATTAGGTTTAGGATTTAAAGTTTAGTTTTAGGGTTAGGGTTAGGTTTAGGGTTTAGGGTTTAATGTTAGGATTAGGGTTAGGGTTAAAGTTAGGGTTAGGGTAAGGGTTAGAATTAGGTTAGGGTTAGGGTTAGGGTTAGGGTTAGGGTTAGGATTAGGGTTCGGGTTAGGGTTAGGGTAAGGGTTAGGGGTTAGGGTTAGGGATATGGTTATTGTTAGGTTTAGGGTTTAGGGTTTAGTGTTTAGGGTTTAAGGTTTAGGGTTTAGGATTGTTTAAGATTTAGGGTGGTTTAGGTTAAGGGTTTAGGGTTTAGAGTTTAGGATTGTTTAAGGTCTAGGGTTGTTTAGGGTATAGTGTTTAGGATTAAAAGTTTAGGGTTGTCTAGGGTTTAGTGTTTAGGGTTTAGGGTTGTTTAAGGTTTAGTGTTTAAGGTTTAGGTTTTAGGGTTGTTTTGGGTTTAGTCTTTAGTGGTGTTTAGGGTATAGTGTTAATGGTTTAGGGTTTAGGGTTATTTAGGGTTTAGTGTTTAAGGTTTAGGGTATAGGGTTGTTTAGGGTTTAGTGTTTAGGGTTGTTTATGGTTTAGTGATTAGGGTTGTTTAGGGTTGTTTAGAGGTTAGTGTTTAGGGTTATTCAGGGTTTATGATTTAGGGTTGTTCAGGGTTTAGGATTTATGGTTGTTCAGGGTTTAGGATTTAGGGATTAAGGTTAAGAGGTTAGGGTTAGGGTTAGGGTTAGGGTTAGGGTTAGGGTTAAGTTAAGGGTTAGGGTTAGGGTTAGGGTTATGGTTAGTGTTAGGATTAGGGTTAGGGTTAGGGTCAGGGTTAGGTTTAGGGTTAGAGTTAGGGTTAAGGTTAGATTTAGGGTCAGGTTTAGGTTTATTGTTAGATTTAGGGTTTAGGGTTTAAGGTTTATGGTTTAGGATTGTTTAAGATTTAGGGTGGATTAGGTTTAGGGTTTAGAGTTTAGTGTTATGGTTACGGTTAGTGTTAGGGTTAGGGTTAGGGTTAGGGTTAGGTTTAGGGTTAATGTAATGGTTAGGGTTAGGGTTAGGGTTAGGGTTAGGGTAAGGGTTAGGGGTTAGTGTTAGGGTTAGGGATGGGTTAGGGTTAGGATTAAGGTTAGGGGTTAGGGTTAGTGTTATGGTTGGGGTTATTATTAGGGAGTTAGGTTTAAGTTTAGGATTAGTGTTAGGGTTAGAATTAGAAATAGGGTTAGTGTTAGGATTAGGGTCAGGGTTAGGTTTAGGGTTAGGGTTAGGGTTAGGGTTAGGGTTAGGGTTAGGGTTAGGGTCAGGGAGGGTTTAGGGTTAGGGTTAGGGTTAGGGTTAGATTTAGGGTTAGGTTTATGTTTATTGTTAGATTTAGGATTTAGGGTCTAAGATTTATGGGTTAGGATTGTTTAAGTTTTAGGGTGGATTAGGTTTAGGGTTTAGAGTTTAGTGTTATGGTTACGATTAGGGTTAGGGTTAGGGTTAGGGTTAGGATTAGGGTTAAGGTTAGGGTTAGGATTAGGTTTAGGGTGAGGGTTAGGGTTAGGGTTAGGGTTAGGGTTAGGGTTAGGGTTAGGGTTAGGGTTAGGATTAGGGTTAGGGTTAGTGTTAGGGTAAGGGTTAGGGGTTAGGGTTAGGGTTATGGTTATTGTTAGGTTTAGGGTTTAGGGTTTAGTGTTTAGGGTTTAAGGTTTAGGGTTTAGGATTGTTTAAGATTTAGGGTGGTTCAGGTTAAGGGTTTAGGGTTTAGACTTTAGGATGGTTTAAGGTTTAGGGTTGTTTAGGGTATAGTGTTTAGGGTTAAAAGTTTAGGGTTGTTTAGGCTTTAGTGTTTAGGGTTTATGGTTGTTTAAGTTTTAGTGTTTAAGGTTTAGGTTTCAGGGTTGTTTTGGGTTAATGTTTAGTGTTCTTTAGGGCATAGTGTTAATGGTTTAGGGTTTAGGGTTATTTAGGGTTTAGTGTTTAAGGTTTAGGGTATAGTGTTGTTTAGGGTTTAGTGTTTAGGGTTGTTTATGGTTTAGTGATTAGGGTTGTTTAGGGTTGTTTAGAGGTTAGTGTT
>NC_137985.1:277500-285000 GCF_963924665.1 Micromys minutus | reverse complement strand
TTAGGGTTAGGGTTACGGTTAGGGTTAGGTTTAAGGTTAGGGTTAGGGTTAGGGTTAGGGTTAGGTTTATTGTTAGGTTTAGGGTTTAGTGTTTAGGGTCTAAGGTTTTGGGTTTAGGATTGTTTAAGGTTTAGGGTAGATTAGGTTTAGGGTTTAGAGTTTAGTGTTAAGGTTAGGGTTAGGTTTAGGGTTTAGTGTTTAGTGTTCGGATTAGGGTTAGGGTTAGGGTTAGGTTTAGGGTTAAGTTTAGGGTCATGGATATTGTTAGGTTTAGGGTTTAGGGTTTAGGGTAAAGGTTTAGGTTTTAGGATTGTTTAAGGTTTATCGTAAATTAAATTTAGGGTTTACAATTTAGTGTTAGGGTTATGGTTAGTGTTAGGGTTAGGGTTAGGGTTAGGTTTAGGGTTCAGGGTTTAGGGTTTAGGATTGTTTAAGGTTTAGGGTAGATTAGGTTTAGGATTTAAAGTTTAGTTTTAGGGTTAGGGTTAGGTTTAGGGTTTAGGGTTTAATGTTAGGATTTGGGTTAGGGTTAAAGTTAGGGTTAGGGTAAGGGTTAGAATTAGGTTAGGGTTAGGGTTAGGGTTAGGGTTAGGGTTAGGATTAGGGTTCGGGTTAGGGTTAGGGTAAGGGTTAGGGGTTAGGGTTAGGGATATGGTTATTGTTAGGTTTAGGGTTTAGGGTTTAGTGTTTAGGGTTTAAGGTTTAGGGTTTAGGATTGTTTAAGATTTAGGGTGGTTTAGGTTAAGGGTTTAGGGTTTAGAGTTTAGGATTGTTTAAGGTCTAGGGTTGTTTAGGGTATAGTGTTTAGGATTAAAAGTTTAGGGTTGTCTAGGGTTTAGTGTTTAGGGTTTAGGGTTGTTTAAGGTTTAGTGTTTAAGGTTTAGGTTTTAGGGTTGTTTTGGGTTTAGTCTTTAGTGGTGTTTAGGGTATAGTGTTAATGGTTTAGGGTTTAGGGTTATTTAGGGTTTAGTGTTTAAGGTTTAGGGTATAGGGTTGTTTAGGGTTTAGTGTTTAGGGTTGTTTATGGTTTAGTGATTAGGGTTGTTTAGGGTTGTTTAGAGGTTAGTGTTTAGGGTTATTCAGGGTTTAAGATTTAGGGTTGTTCAGGGTTTAGGATTTATGGTTGTTCAGGGTTAAGGATTTAGGGATTAAGGTTAAGGGGTTAGGGTTAGGGTTAGGGTTAGGGTTAGGGTTAGGGTTAGGGTTAAGTTTAGGGTTAGGGTTAGGGTTAGGGTTATGGTTAGTGTTAGGATTAGGGTTAGGGTTAGGGTCAGGGTTAGGTTTAGGGTTAGAGTTAGGGTTAGGGTTAGATTTAGGGTCAGGTTTAGGTTTATTGTTAGATTTAGGGTTTAGGGTTTAAGGTTTATGGTTTAGGATTGTTTAAGATTTAGGGTGGATTAGGTTTAGGGTTTAGAGTTTAGTGTTATGGTTACGGTTAGTGTTAGGGTTAGGGTTAGGGTTAGGGTTAGATTTAGGGTTAATGTAATGGTTAGGGTTAGGGTTAGGGTTAGGGTTAGGGTAAGGGTTAGGGGTTAGTGTTAGGGTTAGGGTTGGGTTAGGGTTAGGATTAAGGTTAGGGGTTAGGGTTAGTGTTAGGGTTGGGGTTATTATTAGGGGGTTAGGTTTAAGTTTAGGATTAGTGTTAGGGTTAGAATTAGAAATAGGGTTAGTGTTAGGATTAGGGTCAGGGTTAGGTTTAGGGTTAGGGTTAGGGTTAGGGTTAGGGTTAGGGTTAGGGTCAGGGAGGGTTTAGGGTTAGGGTTAGGGTTAGGGTTAGATTTAGGGTTAGGTTTATGTTTATTGTTAGATTTAGGATTTAGGGTCTAAGATTTATGGGTTAGGATTGTTTAAGTTTTAGGGTGGATTAGGTTTAGGGTTTAGAGTTTAGTGTTATGGTTACGGTTAGGGTTAGGGTTAGGGTTAGGGTTAGGATTAGGGTTAAGGTTAGGGTTAGGATTAGGTTTAGGGTGAGGGTTAGGGTTAGGGTTAGGGTTAGGGTTAGGGTTAGGGTTAGGGTTAGGGTTAGGATTAGGGTTAGGGTTAGTGTTAGGGTAAGGGTTAGGGGTTAGGGTTAGGGTTATGGTTATTATTAGGTTTAGGGTTTAGGGTTTAGTGTTTAGGGTTTAAGGTTTAGGGTTTAGGATTGTTTAAGATTTAGGGTGGTTCAGGTTAAGGGTTTAGGGTTTAGACTTTAGGATGGTTTAAGGTTTAGGGTTGTTTAGGGTATAGTGTTTAGGGTTAAAAGTTTAGGGTTGTTTAGGCTTTAGTGTTTAGGGTTTATGGTTGTTTAAGTTTTAGTGTTTAAGGTTTAGGTTTCAGGGTTGTTTTGGGTTAATGTTTAGTGTTCTTTAGGGCATATTGTTAATGGTTTAGGGTTTAGGGTTATTTAGGGTTTAGTGTTTAAGGTTTAGGGTATAGTGTTGTTTAGGGTTTAGTGTTTAGGGTTGTTTATGGTTTAGTGATTAGGGTTGTTTAGGGTTGTTTAGAGGTTAGTGTTTAGGGTTATTCAGGGTTTATGATTTACGGTTGTTCAGGGTTTAGGATTTATGGTTGTTCAGGGTTTAGGATTTAGGGATTAAGGTTAAGGGGTTAGGGTTAGGTTTAGGGTTAGGGTTAGGGTTAGGGTTAGGGTTAGGGTTAGGGTTAGGGTTAGGGTTAAGGTTAGGGTTAGGGTTAGGGTTAGGGATATGGTTAGTGTTAGGATTAGGGTTAGGGTTAGGGTCAGGGTTAGGTTGAGGGTTAGGGTTAGGGTTAGGGTTAGATTTAGGGTCAGGTTTAGGTTTATTGTTAGATTTAGGGTTTAGGGTTTAAGGTTTATGGTTTAGGATTGTTTAAGGTTTAGGGTGGATTAGGTTTAAAGTTTAGAGTTTAGTGTTATGGTTATGGTTAGTGTTAGGGTTAGGGTTAGGGTTAGGGTTATGGTTAGGGTAATGGTTAGGGTTAGGGTTAGGGTTAGGGTAAGGGTTAGGTGTTAGTGTTAGGGTTAGGGTTATGGTTAGGGTTAGGTTAGGGTTAGGGTTAGGGTTAGGGTTAGGGTTAGGGTTAGGTTAGGGTTAGGGTTAGGGTTAGGGTTATTATTAGGGGGGTTGTTTAAGTTTAGGATTAGTGTTAGTGTTAGAATTAGAAATAGGGTTAGTGTTAGGATTAGGGTCAGGGTTAGTTTTAGGGTTAGGGTTAGGTTTAGGGTTAGGGTTAGGGTCAGGGAGAGTTTAGGGTTAGGGTTAGAGTTAGGGTTAGATTTAGGGTTAGGTTTAGGTTTATTGTTAGATTTAAGATTTAGGGTCTAAGGTTTATGGTTTAGGATTGTTTAAGGTTTAGGGTGGATTAGGTTTAGGGTTTAGAGTTTAGTGTTATGGTTACGGTTAGGGTTAGGGTTAAGGTTAGGGTTAGGATTAGGGTTAAGGTTAGGGTTAGGATTAGGTTTAGGGTTAGGGTTAGGGTTAGGGTTAGGGTTAGGGTTAGGTTTAGGGTTAGGATTAGGGTTAGGGTTAGGGTTAGGGTAAGGGTTAGGGCTTAGGGTTAGGGTTATGATTATTGTTAGGTTTAGGGTTTAGGGTTTAGTGTTTAGGGTTTAAGGTTTAGGGTTTAGGATTGTTTAAGATTTAGGGTGGTTTAGGTTAAGGGTTTAGGGTTTAGAGTTTAGGATTGTTTAAGGTTTAGGGTTGTTTAGGGTATAGTGTTTAGGGTTAAAGTTTAGGGTTGTTTAGGGTTTAGTGTTTAGGGTTTAGGGTTGTTTAAGGTTTAGTGTTTAAGGTTTAGGTTTTAGGGTTGTTTTGGGTTTAGTGTTTAGTGTTGTTTAGGGTATAGTGTTAATGGTTTAGGGTTTAGGGTTATTTAGGGTTTAGTGTTTAAGGTTTAGGGTATAGGGTTGTTTAGGGTTTAGTGTTTAGGGTTCTTTATGGTTTAGTGATTAGGGTTGTTTAGGGTTGTTTAGAGGTTAGTGTTTAGGGTTATTCAGGGTTTATGATTTAGGGTTGTTCAGGGTTTAGGATTTATGGTTGTTCAGGGTTTAGGATTTAGGGATTAAGGTTAAGGGGTTAAGGTTAGCGTTAGGGTTAGGGTTAGGGTTAGCATTAGGGTTAGAGTTAGGGTTAGAGTTAAGGTTATGGGGTTATGTTAGGCTTAAGGTTAGGGTTAGGGTTATGGGGTTAAGGTTAAGTTGGGGTTAGGGTTAGGTTTAGGTTTAGGGTTAGGGTTAGGGTTATGGTTATTCTTAGATTTATGGTTTAAAATTTAGGGTTTATGGTTTAAGGTTTAGGGTTTAGGATTGTTTAAGTTTTAGGGTGGTTTAGGTTTAGGGTATAGGGTTTAGCGTTTAAGATTGTTTAATGTTTAGGGTTGTTTAGGTTTTAGCGTTTAGAGTTGTTTAGGGTTTTTTAGGGTTGTTTATGATTTAGTGTTTAGGGTTGTTCAGGATTTATGATTTAGGAATTTTAAGGTTTAGGGTTTAAGGTTGTATAGTGTTTTAGGGTTTAGGGTATAATGTTTAGTGTTAAGGGTTTAGGATTGTTTAGGGTATAGTGTTAATGGTTTTAGGGTTTAAGCTTGTTTAGGGTTTAGTGTTTAGGGTTTAGGGTTTAGGGTTTTTTAGAGTTTAGTGTTTATAGTTTAGGGTTTAGGGTGCTTTTGGAATTAGTGTTTAGGGTTTTTCGGGGTTTAGGGTTTAGGATTTAGGGTGTTAGGGTTAGTGTTAGGGTTAGGTTTAGGGTTAAGGTGAGGGTTAGGGTGAGGGTTAAGGTTAGGGTTAGGGTTAAGGTTAGTGTTAGTGTTAGAATAATGGTTAGGGTTAGGGATAGGGTTAGGGTTAGGGTTAGGGTTAGGGTTAGGGTTAGGGTTAGGGTTAGTGTTAGGGTTACGGTTAGGGTTAGGGTTAGTGTTAGGGTTAGGGTTAGAGTTACGGTTAGGGTTAGGGTAAGAGTTACGGTTGGGGTTATGGTTAGGGTTAAGGTTAGGGTTTGGGGGGTTATGGTTTAGGTTAGGGTTAGGGTTAGGGTTAGGGTTAGGGTTAGGGTTAGGGTTAGGGTTAGGTTTAGGGTTAGGGTTATTATTAGGGATTTAGGTTTAAATTTAGGATTAGTGTTAGGGTTAGAATTAGAAATAGGGTTAGTGTTAGGATTAGGGTCAGGGTTAGGTTTAGGGATAGGGTTAGGGTTAGGGTTAGGGGTAGGGTTAGGGTTAGGGTTAGATTTAAAGTTTAAGGTTTAGTGTAAGGATTAGGGTTAGTGTGAGGTTTAGGGTTAGGGTTAGGTTTAGGGTTAGGGTTAGGGTTAGTGTTTGGGTTATGGTTAGTGTTAGGATTAGGTTTAGGGTTAGGGTTAGGGTTATGGTTAGATTTAGGGTTCGGTTTAGGTTTATTGTTAGATTTAGGGTTTAGGGTTTAAGGTTTGTGGTTTAGGATTGTTTAAGGTTTAGGGTGGATTAGGTTTAGGGTTTAGAGTTTAGTGTTATGGTTACGTTTAGGGTTAGGGTTAGGTTTAGGGTTAGGGTTTGGGTTAGGGTTAGGGTTAGGTTTAGGTTAGGGTTATGGTTAGGGTTAAGGTTAGGTTTAGGGTTAGGGTTAGGGTTATAGTTAGTGTTAGGATTAGGGTTAGGGTTAAGGTCAGGGTTAGGTTTAGGGTTAGGGTTAGGGTTAGGGATAGATTTAGGTTTAGGTTTAGGTTTATTGTTAGATTTAGGGTTTAGGGTTTAAGGTTTATGGTTTAGGATTTTTTAAGGTTTAGGGTGGATTAGGTTTAGGATTTAGAGTTTAGTGTTATGGTTAAGGTTAAGGTTAGGGTTAGGGTTAGGGTTAGGGTTAGGTTTAGGGTTAGGGTTAGTGTTACGGTTAGGGTTAGGGTTAGGGTTACGGTTAGGGTTAGGGTTAGGGTTAGGGTAAGGGTTATGATTATGTTTATTGTTAGCTTTAGGATTAGGGTTAGGGTTAAGGTTAGGTTTAGGGTTAGGGTTAGGTTTATGGTTAGGCTTAAGGTTAGGGTTAGGTTTAGGGTTAGGGTTACGGTTAGGGTTAGGTTTAAGGTTAGGGTTAGGGTTAGGGTTAGGGTTAGGTTTATTGTTAGGTTTAGGGTTTAGTGTTTAGGGTCTAAGGTTTTGGGTTTAGGATTGTTTAAGGTTTAGGGTAGATTAGGTTTAGGGTTTAGAGTTTAGTGTTAAGGTTAGGGTTAGGTTTAGGGTTTAGTGTTTAGTGTTCGGATTAGGGTTAGGGTTAGGGTTAGGTTTAGGGTTAAGTTTAGGGTCATGGATATTGTTAGGTTTAGGGTTTAGGGTTTAGGGTAAAGGTTTAGGTTTTAGGATTGTTTAAGGTTTATCGTAAATTAAATTTAGGGTTTACAATTTAGTGTTAGGGTTATGGTTAGTGTTAGGGTTAGGGTTAGGGTTAGGTTTAGGGTTCAGGGTTTAGGGTTTAGGATTGTTTAAGGTTTAGGGTAGATTAGGTTTAGGATTTAAAGTTTAGTTTTAGGGTTAGGGTTAGGTTTAGGGTTTAGGGTTTAATGTTAGGATTTGGGTTAGGGTTAAAGTTAGGGTTAGGGTAAGGGTTAGAATTAGGTTAGGGTTAGGGTTAGGGTTAGGGTTAGGGTTAGGATTAGGGTTCAGGTTAGGGTTAGGGTAAAGGTTAGGGGTTAGGGTTAGGGATATGGTTATTGTTAGGTTTAGGGTTTAGGGTTTAGTGTTTAGGGTTTAAGGTTTAGGGTTTAGGATTGTTTAAGATTTAGGGTGGTTTAGGTTAAGGGTTTAGGGTTTAGAGTTTAGGATTGTTTAAGGTCTAGGGTTGTTTAGGGTATAGTGTTTAGGATTAAAAGTTTAGGGTTGTCTAGGGTTTAGTGTTTAGGGTTTAGGGTTGTTTAAGGTTTAGTGTTTAAGGTTTAGGTTTTAGGGTTGTTTTGGGTTTAGTCTTTAGTGGTGTTTAGGGTATAGTGTTAATGGTTTAGGGTTTAGGGTTATTTAGGGTTTAGTGTTTAAGGTTTAGGGTATAGGGTTGTTTAGGGTTTAGTGTTTAGGGTTGTTTATGGTTTAGTGATTAGGGTTGTTTAGGGTTGTTTAGAGGTTAGTGTTTAGGGTTATTCAGGGTTTAAGATTTAGGGTTGTTCAGGGTTTAGGATTTATGGTTGTTCAGGGTTAAGGATTTAGGGATTAAGGTTAAGGGGTTAGGGTTAGGGTTAGGGTTAGGGTTAGGGTTAGGGTTAAGTTTAGGGTTAGGGTTAGGGTTAGGGTTATGGTTAGTGTTAGGATTAGGGTTAGGGTTAGGGTCAGGGTTAGGTTTAGGGTTAGAGTTAGGGTTAGGGTTAGATTTAGGGTCAGGTTTAGGTATATTGTTAGATTTAGGGTTTAGGGTTTAAGGTTTATGGTTTAGGATTGTTTAAGATTTAGGGTGGATTAGGTTTAGGGTTTAGAGTTTAGTGTTATGGTTACGGTTAGTGTTAGGGTTAGGGTTAGGGTTAGGGTTAGATTTAGGGTTAATGTAATGGTTAGGGTTAGGGTTAGGGTTAGGGTTAGGGTAAGGGT
>NC_137985.1:225000-272500 GCF_963924665.1 Micromys minutus | reverse complement strand
AGGTTTATGTTTAGTTTTAGGGTTAGGGTTAGGGTTAGATTTAGGGTTAGGTTTAGGTTTATTGTTAGATTTAGGGTTTAGGGTTTAAGGTTTATGGTTTAGGATTGTTTAAGTTTAAGGGTGGATTAGGTTTAGGGTTTAGAGTTTAGTATTATGGTTACGGTTAGGGTTAGGGTTAGAGTTAGGGTTAGGGTTAGGGTTAGGGTTAGGGTTAAGGTTAGGGTTAGTGATAGGGTTATGGTTATGGTTAGTGTTAGGATTAGGGTTAGGGTTAGGGTCAGGGTTAGGTTTAGGGTTAGGGATAAGGTTAGGGTTAGATTTAGGGTTAGGTTTAGGTTTATTGTTAGATTTAGGGTTTAGGGTTTAAGGTTTATGGTTTAGGATTGTTTAAGGTTTAGGGTGGATTAGGTAAAGGGTTTAGAGTTTAGTGTTATGGTTACGGTTAGGGTTAGGGTTAGGGATGGGTTTAGAGATAGGGTTAGGGTTATAGTAAGGGTTAGGTTTAGGGTTAGGGTTAGGGTTAGGGTAAAAGTTAGGGGGTTAGTGTTAGGGTTTGTGTTAGGGTTAGGGTTAGGGTTAGGTTAGGGTTAGGGTTAGGGTTAGGGTTAGGTTAGGGTTAGAGTTAGGGTTAGGGTTTGGGTTAGGGGTTAGGGTTAGTGAAAGGGTTAGGGTTATTATTAGGGGGTTAGGTTTAAGTTTAGGATTAGTGTTAGGGTTAGAATTAGAAATAGGGTTAGTGTTAGGATTAGGGTCAGGGTTAGGTTTAGGGTTAGGGTTAGGGTTAGGGTTAGGGTTAGGGTCAGGGAGGGTTTAGGGTTGGGGTTCGGGTTAGGGTTAGATTTAGGGTTAGGTTTAGGTTTATTTGTAGATTTAGGATTTGGGGTCTAAGGTTTATGGTTTAGGATTGTTTAAGGTTTAGGGTGGATTAGGTTTAGGGTTTAGAGTTTAGTGTTATGGTTACGGTTAGGGTTAGGGTTAGGGTTAGGATTAGGGTTAAGGTAAGGGTTAGGATTAGGTTTAGGGTTAGGGTTAGGGTTAGGGCTAGGGTTAGGATTAGGGTTAGGGTTAGGGTTAGGGTAAGGGTTAGGGGTTAGAGTTAGGGTTATGGTTATTGTTAGGTTTAGGGTTTAGGGTTTTGTGTTCAGGGTTTAAGGTTTAGGGTTTAGGATTGTTTAAGTTTTAGGGTGGTTTAGGTTAAGGGTTAGGGTTTAGAGTTTAGGATTGTTTAAGGTTTACGGTTGTTTAGGGTATAGTGTTTAGGGTTAAAAGTTTAGGGTTGTTTAGGGTTTAGTGTTTAGGGTTTAGGGTTGTTTAAGGTTTAGTGTTTAAGGTTTAGGTTTTATGGTGGTTTTGGGTTTAGTGTTTAGTGTTCTTTAGGGTATAGTGTTAATGGTTTAGGGTTTAGGGTTATTTAGGGTTTAGTGTTTAAGGTTTAGGGTATAGGGTTGTTTAGGATTTAGTGTTTAGGGTTGTTTATGGTTTAGTGATTAGGGTTGTTTAGGGTTGTTTAGAGGTTAGTGATTAGGGTTATTCAGGGTTTATGATTTAGGGTTGTTCAGGATTTAGGATTTATTGTTGTTCAGGGTTTAGGATTTAGGGATTAAGGTTAAGGGGTTAGGGTTAGGGTTAGGGTTAGGGTTAGGGTTAGCATTAGGGTTAGAATTAGGGTTAGAGTTAGGGTTATGGGGTTATGTTAGGCTTAAGGTTAGGGTTAGGGTTATGGGGTTAAGGTTAGGGTTTGGGTTAGGGTTAGGTTTAGGTTTAGGGTTAGGGTTAGGGTTATGGTTATTCTTAGATTTAAGGTTTAAATTTTAGAGTTTATGGTTTAAGGTTTAGGGTTTAGGATTGTTTAAGTTTTAGGGTGGTTTAGGTTTAGGGTATAGGGTTTAGCGTTTAAGATTGTTTAATGGTTAGGGTTTTTTAGGTTTTAGCGTTTAGAGTTGTTTAGGGTTTTTTAGAGTTGTTTATGATTTAGTGTTTAGGGTGGTTCAGGATTTATGATTTAGGATATTTTAAGGTTTAGGATTTAAGGTTGTATAGTGTTTTAGGGTTTAGGGTATAATGTTTAGGGTTAAGGGTTTATGGTTGTTTAGGGTATAGTGTTAATGGTTTTAGGGTTTAGGCTTGTTTAGTGTTTAGTGTTTAGGGTTTAGGGTTTAGGGTTTTTAGCGTTCAGTGTTTATAGTTTAGGGTTTAGGGTGCTTTTGGAATTAGTGTTTAGGGTTTTTTGGGGTTTAGGGTTTAGGATTTAGGGTGTTAGGGTTAGTGTTAGGGTTAGGTTTAGGGTTAAGGTGAGGGTTAGGGTGAGGGTTAAGGTTAGGGTTAGGGTTAAGGTTAGTGTTAGTGTTAGGGTAAGGGTTAGGGTTAGGGTTAGGGGTTAGGGTTAGGGTTAGTGTTAGGGGTTAGGGGTTAGTGTTAGGGTTAGGGTTAGGGTTAGGGTTAGGGTTAGGTTTAGTGTTAGGGTTATTATTAGGGGGTTAGGTTTTAGTTTAGGATTAGTGTTAGAGTTAGAATTAGAAATAGGGTTAGTGTTAGGATTAGGGTCAGGGTTAGGTTTAGGGATATGGTTAGGGTTAGGGTTAAGGGTAGGGTTAGGGTTAGGGTTAGATTTAAAGTTTAGGGTTTAGTGTTAGGATTAGGGATAATGTGAGGTTTAGGGTTAGGTTTAGGGTTAGGGTTAGGGTTAGGGTTAGGGTTAGATTTAGGGTTAGGTTTAGGTTTATTGTTAGATTTAGGGTTTAGGGTTTAAGGTTTAAGGTTTAGGATTGTTTAAGGTTTAGGGTAGATTAGGTTTAGGGTTTAGAGTTTAGTATTATGGTTACGGTTAGGGTTAGGGTTAGGGTTAGAGTTAGGGTTAGAGTTAGGGTTAGGGTTAGGGTTAGGGTTAAGGTTAGGGTTAATGTTAGGGTTAGGGTTATGGTTAGTGTTAGGATTAGGGTTAGGTTTAGGGTCAGGGTTAGGTTTAGGGTTAGGGATAGGGTTAGGGTTAGATTTAAGGTTAGGTTTAGGTTTATTGTTACATTTAGGGTTTAGGGTTTAAGGTTTATGGTTTAGGATTGTTTAAGGTTTAGGGTGGACTAGGTTTAGGGTTTAGAGTTTAGTGTTATGGTTACGGTTAGGGTTAGGGTTAGGGATGGGGTTAGGGTTAGGGTTAGGGTTATGGTAAGGGTTAGGGTTAGGGTTAGGGTTAGGGTTATGGTAAAAGTTAGGGGGTTAGTGTTAGGGTTTGGGTTAGGGTTGGGGTTAGGGTTAGGGTTAGGTTAGGGTTAGGGTAGGGGTTAGGGTTAGGGGTTAGGGTTAGTGTTAGGGTTAGGGTTATTATTAGGGGGTTAGGTTTAATTTTAGGATTAGTGTTAGGGTTAGAATTAGAAATAGGGTTAGTGTTAGGATTAGGGTCAGGGTTAGGTTTAGGGTTAGGGTTAGGGTTAGGGTTAGGGTTAAAGTCAGGGAGGGTTTAGGGTTAGGGTTAGGGTTATGGTTAGCTTTAGGGTTAGGTTTAGGTTTATTGTTAGATTTAGGATTTAGGGTCTAAGGTTTATGGTTTAGGATTGTTTAAGGTTTAGGGTGGATTAGGTTTAGGGTTTAGAGTTTAGTGTTATGGTTACGGTTAGGGTTAGGGTTAGGGTTAGGGTTAGGATTAGGGTTAAGGTTAGGGTTAGGATTAGGGATAGGGTTAGGGTTAGGGTTAGGGTTAAGGTTAGGGTTAGGGTTAGGGTTAGGGTTAGGATTAGGGTTAGGGTTAGGGTTAGGGTAAGGGTTAGGGGTTAGGGTTAGTGTTATGGTTATTGTTAGGTTTAGGGTTTAGGGTTTAGTGTTTAGGGTTTAAGGTTTAGGGTTTAGGATTGTTTAAGATTTAGGGTGGTTTAGGTTAAGGGTTTAGGGTTTAGAGTTTAGGATTGTTTAAGGTTTAGGGTTGTTTAGGGTATAGTGTTTAGGGTTAAAGTTTAGGGTTGTTTAGGGTTTAGTGTTTAGGGTTTAGGGTTGTTTAAGGTTTAGTGTTTAAGGTTTAGGTTTTAGGGTTGTTTTGGGTTTAGTGTTTAGTGTTGTTTAGGGTATAGTGTTAATGGTTTAGGTTTTAGGGTTATTTAGGGTTTAGTGTTTAAGGTTTAGGGTATAGGGTTGTTTAGGGTTTAGTGTTTAGGGTTCTTTATGGTTTAGTGATTAGGGTTGTTTAGGGTTGTTTAGAGGTTAGTGTTTAGGGTTATTCAGGGTTTATGATTTAGGGTTGTTCAGGGTTTAGGATTTATGGTTGTTCAGGGTTTAGGATTTAGGGATTAAGGTTAAGGGGTTAAGGTTAGCGTTAGGGTTAGGTTTAGGGTTAGCATTAGGGTTAGAGTTAGGGTTAGAGTTAAGGTTATGGGGTTATGTTAGGCTTAAGGTTAGGGTTAGGGTTATGGGGTTAAGGTTAGGTTGGGGTTAGGGTTAGGTTTAGGTTTAGGGTTAGGGTTAGGGTTATGGTTATTCTTAGATTTATGGTTTAAAATTTAGGGTTTATGGTTTAAGGTTTAGGGTTTAGGATTGTTTAAGTTTTAGGGTGGTTTAGGTTTAGGGTATAAGGTTTAGCGTTTAAGATTGTTTAATGTTTAGGGTTGTTTAGGTTTTAGCGTTTAGAGTTGTTTAGGGTTTTTTAGGGTTGTTTATGATTTAGTGTTTAGGGTTGTTCAGGATTTATGATTTAGGAATTTTAAGGTTTAGGGTTTAAGGTTGTATAGTGTTTTAGGGTTTAGGGTATAATGTTTAGTGTTAAGGGTTTAGGGTTGTTTAGGGTATAGTGTTAATGGTTTTAGGGTTTAAGCTTGTTTAGGGTTTAGTGTTTAGGGTTTAGGGTTTAGGGTTTTTTAGAGTTTAGTGTTTATAGTTTAGGGTTTAGGGTGCTTTTGGAATTAGTGTTTAGGGTTTTTCGGGGTTTAGGGTTTAGGATTTAGGGTGTTAGGGTTAGTGTTAGGGTTAGGTTTAGGGTTAAGGTGAGGGTTAGGGTGAGGGTTAAGGTTAGGGTTAGGGTTAAGGTTAGTGTTAGTGTTAGAATAATGGTTAGGGTTAGGGATAGGGTTAGGGTTAGGGTTAGGGTTAGGGTTGAGGTTAGGGTTAGGGTTAGGGTTAGGGTTAGGGGTTTGAGTTTGGGTTAGTGTTAGGGGTTAGGGGTTAGTGTTAGGGTTAGGGTTAGGGTTAGGTTTAGTGTTAGGGTTATTATTAGGGGGTTAGGTTTTAGTTTAGGATTAGTGTTAGGGTTAGAATTAGAAATAGGGTTAGTGTTAGGATTAGGGTCAGGGTTAGGTTTAGAAATATGGTTAGGGTTAGGGTTAAGGGTAGGGTTAGGGTTAGGGTTAGAATTAAAATTTAGGGTTTAGTGTTAGGATTAGGGATAGTGTGAGGTTTAGGGTTAGGTTTAGGGTTAGGGTTAGGGTTAGTGTTTGGGTTATGATTAGTGTTAGGATTAGGATTAGGGTTAGGGTCAGGTTTATGTTTAGGGTTAGGGTTAGGGTTAGGGTTAGATTTAGGGTTAGGTTTAGGTTTATTGTTAGATTTAGGGTTTAGGGTTTAAGGTTTATGGTTTAGGATTGTTTAAGTTTAAGGGTGGATTAGGTTAAGGGTTTAGAGTTTAGTATTATGGTTACGGTTAGGGTTAGGGTTAGGGTTAGAGTTAGGGTTAGGGTTAGGGTTAGGGTTTGGGTTAAGGTTAGGGTTAGTGTTAGGGTTAGGGTTATGGTTAGTGTTAGGATTAGGGTTAGGGTTAGGTCAGGGTTAGGTTTAGGGTTAGGGATAGGGTTAGGGTTAGATTTAGGGTTAGGTTTAGGTTTATTGTTAGATTTAGGGTTTGGGGTTTAAGGTTTATTGTTTAGGATTGTTTAAGGTTTAGGGTGGATTAGGTTTAGGGTTTAGAGTTTATTGTTATGGTTACGGTTAGGGTTAGGGTTAGGGATGGGGTTAGGGTTAGGGTTAGGGTTATGGTAAGTGTTAGGTTTAGGGTTAGGGTTAGGGTTAGGGTAAAAGTTAGGGGGTTAGTGTTAGGGTTTGTGTTAGGGTTAGGGTTAGGTTTAGGTTAGGGTAAGGGTTAGGGTTAGGGTTAGGGTTAGGTTAGGGTTAGGGTTAGGGTTTGGGTTAGGGTTAGGTGTTAGGGTTAGTGAAAGGGTTAGGATTATTATTAGGGGGTTAGGTTTAAGTTTAGGATTAGTGTTCGGGTTAGAATTAGAAATAGGTTTAGTGTTAGCATTAGGGTCAGGGTTAGGTTTAGGGTTAGGGTTAGGGTTAGGGTCAGGGAGGGTTTAGGGTTAGGGTTAGGGTTAGGGTTAGATTTAGGTTAGGTTTAGGTTTATTGTTAGATTTAGGATTTAGGGTCTAAGGTTTATGGTTTAGGATTGTTTAAGGTTTAGGGTGGATTAGGTTTATGGTTTAGAGTTTAGTGTTATGGTTACGGTTAGGGTTAGGGTTAGGGTTAGGATTAGGGTTAAGTTTAGGGTTAGGATTAGGTTTAGGGTTAGGTTTAGGGTTAGGGTTAGGGTTAGGGTTAGGGTTAGGGTTAGGATTAGTTTTAGGGTTAGGGTTACCGTTAGGTTTAGGGTTAGGGTTAGGATTAGGGTTAAGATTAGGGTTAGGTTTAGGGTTAGGGTTAGGGTTAGGGTTTGGGTTAGGGTTAGGGTTAGGGTTACGATTAGGGTTAGGGTAAGGGTTAGGGGTTAGGGTTAGGGTTATGGTTATTGTTAGGTTTAGGGTTTAGGGTTTAGTGTTTAGGGTTTAAGGTTTAGGGTTTTGGATTGTTTAAGATTTAGGGTGGTTTAGGTTAAGGGTTTAGGGTTTAGAGTTTAGGATTGTTTAAGGTTTAGGGTTGTTTAGGGTATAGTGTTTAGGGTGAAAAGTTTAGGGTTGTTTAGGGTTTAGTGTTTAGGGTTTAGGGTTGTTTAAGGTTTAGTGTTTAAGGTTTAGGTTTTAGGGTTGTTTTGGGTTTAGTGTTTAGTGTTGTTTAGGGTATAGTGTTAATGGTTTAGGGTTTAGGGTTATTTAGGGTTTAGTGTTTAAGGTTTAAGGTATAGGGTTGTTTAGGGTTTAGTGTTTAGGGTTGTTTATGGTTTAGTGATTAGGGTTGTTTAGGGTTGTTTAGAGGTTAGTGTTTAGGGTTATTCAGGGTTTATGATTTAGGGTTGTTCAGGGTTTAGGATTTATGGTTGTTCAGGGTTTAGGATTTAGGGATTAAGGTTAAGGGGTTAGGGTTAGGGTTAGGGTTAGGGTTAGCATTAGGGTTAGAGTTAGGGTTTGAGTTAGGGTTATGGGGTTATGTTAGGCTTAAGGTTAGGGTTAGGGTTATTGGGTTAAGGTTAGGGTTGGGGTTAGGGTTAGGGTTATGGTTATTCTTAGATTTATGGTTTAAAATTTAGGGTTTATGGTTTAAGGTTTAGAGTTTAGGATTGTTTAAGTTTTAGGGTGGTTTAGGTTTAGGGTATAGAATTTAGCGTTTAAGATTGTTTAATGGTTAGGGTTGTTTAGGTTTTAGCGTTTAGAGTTGTTTAGAGTTTTTTAGGGTTGTTTATAATTTAGTGTTTAGGGTTGTTCAGGATTTATGATTTAGGATATTTTAAGGTTTAGGGTTTAAGGTTGTATAGTGTTTTAGAGTTTAGGGTATAATGTTTAGGGTTAAGGGTTTAGGGTTGTTTAGGGTATAGTGTTAATGGTTTTAGGGTTTAGGCTTGTTTAGGGTTTAGTGTTTAGCGTTTAGGGTTTAGGGTTTTTTAGCGTTTAGTGTTTATAGTTTAGGGTTTAGGGTGCTTTTGGAATTAGTGTTTAGGGTTTTTCGGGGTTTAGGGTTTAGGATTTAGGGTGTTAGGGTTAGGGTTAGGGTTAGGTTTAAGGTTAAGGTGAGGGTTAGTGTGAGGGTTAAGGTTAGGGTTAGGGTTAAGGTTAGTGTTAGTGTTAGAATAAGGGTTAGGGTTAGGGATAGGGTTAGGGTTAGGGTTAGGGTTAGGGTTAAGGTTAGGGTTAGGGTTAGGGTTAGGGTTAGGTGTTTGGGTTAGGGTTAGTGTTAGGGGTTAGGGGTTAGTGTTAGGGTTAGGGTTAGGGTTAGGGTTAGGGTTAGGTTTAGTGTTAGGGTTATTATTAGGGGTTTAGGTTTTAGTTTAGGATTAGTGTTAGGGTTAGAATTAGAAATAGGGTTAGTGTTAGGATTAGGGTCAGTGTTAGGTTTAGAAATATGGTTAAGGTTGGGGTTAAGGGTAGGGTTAGGGTTAGGGTTAGAATTAAAGTTTAGGGTTTAGTGTTAGGATTAGGGATAGTGTGAGGTTTAGGGTTAGGTTTAGGGTTAGGGTTAGGGTTAGTGTTTGGGTTATGATTAGTGTTAGGATTAGGATTAGGGTTAGGGTCAGGTTTATGTTTAGTGTTAGGGTTAGGGTTAGGGTTAGATTTAGGGTTAGGTTTAGGTTTATTGTTAGATTTAGGGTTTAGGGTTTAAGGTTTATGGTTTAGGATTGTTTAAGTTTAAGGGTGGATTAGGTTTAGGGTTTAGAGTTTAGTATTATGGTTACGGTTAGGGTTAGGGTTAGAGTTAGGGTTAGGGTTAGGGTTAGGGTTAGGGTTAAGGTTAGGGTTAGTGATAGGGTTATGGTTATGGTTAGTGTTAGGATTAGGGTTAGGGTTAGGGTCAGGATTAGGTTTAGGGTTAGGGATAAGGTTAGGGTTAGATTTAGGGTTAGGTTTAGGTTTATTGTTAGATTTAGGGTTTAGGGTTTAAGGTTTATGGTTTAGGATTGTTTAAGGTTTAGGGTGGATTAGGTTAAGGGTTTAGAGTTTAGTGTTATGGTTACGGTTAGGGTTAGGGTTAGGGATGGGTTTAGAGATAGGGTTAGGGTTATAGTAAGGGTTAGGTTTAGGGTTAGGGTTAGGGTTAGGGTAAAAGTTAGGTGGTTAGTGTTAGGGTTTGTGTTAGGGTTAGGGTTAGGGTTAGGGTTAGGTTAGGGTTAGGGTTAGGGTTAGGGTTAGGTTAGGGTTAGGGTTAGGGTTAGGGTTTGGGTTAGGGGTTAGGGTTAGTGAAAGGGTTAGAGTTATTATTAGGGGGTTAGGTTTAAGTTTAGGATTAGTGTTAGGGTTAGAATTAGAAATAGGGTTAGTGTTAGGATTAGGGTCAGGGTTAGGTTTAGGGTTAGGGTTAGGGTTAGGGTTAGGGTTAGGGTCAGGGAGGGTTTAGGGTTAGGATTAGGGTTAGGGTTAGATTTAGGGTTAGGTTTAGGTTTATTTGTAGATTTAGGATTTGGGGTCTAAGGTTTATGGTTTAGGATTGTTTAAGGTTTAGGGTGGATTAGGTTTAGGGTTTAGAGTTTAGTGTTATGGTTACGGTTAGGGTTAGGGTTAGGGTTAGGATTAGGGTTAAGGTAAGGGTTAGGATTAGGTTTAGGTTTAGGGTTAGGGTTAGGGCTAGGGTTAGGATTAGGGTTAGGGTTAGGGTTAGGGTAAGGGTTAGGGGTTAGAGTTAGGGTTATGGTTATTGTTAGGTTTAAGGTTTAGGGTTTTGTGTTCAGGGTTTAAGGTTTAGGGTTTTGGATTGTTTAAGTTTTAGGGTGGTTTAGGTTAAGGGTTTAGGGTTTAGAGTTTAGGATTGTTTAAGGTTTACGGTTGTTTAGGGTATAGTGTTTAGGGTTAAAAGTTTAGGGTTGTTTAGGGTTTAGTGTTTAGGGTTTAGGGTTGTTTAAGGTTTAGTGTTTAAGGTTTAGGTTTTATGGTGGTTTTGGGTTTAGTGTTTAGTGTTCTTTAGGGTATAGTGTTAATGATTTAGGGTTTAGGGTTATTTAGGGTTTAGTGTTTAAGGTTTAGGGTATAGGGTTGTTTAGGATTTAGTGTTTAGGGTTGTTTATGGTTTAGTGATTAGGGTTGTTTAGGGTTGTTTAGAGGTTAGTGATTAGGGTTATTCAGGGTTTATGATTTAGGGTTGTTCAGGGTTTAGGATTTATTGTTGTTCAGGGTTTAGGATTTAGGGATTAAGGTTAAGGGGTTAGGGTTAGGGTTAGGGTTAGGGTTAGGGTTAGCATTAGGGTTAGAATTAGGGTTAGAGTTAGGGTTATGGGGTTATGTTAGGCTTAAGGTTAGGGTTAGGGTTATGGGGTTAAGGTTAGGGTTTGGGTTAGGGTTAGGTTTAGGTTTAGGGTTAGGGTTAGGGTTATGGTTATTCTTAGATTTAAGGTTTAAATTTTAGGGTTTATGGTTTAAGGTTTAGGGTTTAGGATTGTTTAAGTTTTAGGGTGGTTTAGGTTTAGGGTATAGGGTTTAGCGTTTAAGATTGTTTAATGGTTAGGGTTGTTTACGTTTTAGCGTTTAGAGTTGTTTAGGGTTTTTTAGGGTTGTTTATGATTTAGTGTTTAGGGTGGTTCAGGATTTATGATTTAGGATATTTTAAGGTTTAGGGTTTAAGGTTGTATAGTGTTTTAGGGTTTAGGGTATAATGTTTAGGGTTAAGGGTTTATGGTTGTTTAGGGTATAGTGTTAATGGTTTTAGGGTTTAGGCTTGTTTAGTGTTTAGTGTTTAGGGTTTAGGGTTTAGGGTTTTTAGCGTTCAGTGTTTATAGTTTAGGGTTTAGGGTGCTTTTGGAATTAGTGTTTAGGGTTTTTTGGGGTTTAGGGTTTAGGATTTAGGGTGTTAGGGTTAGTGTTAGGGTTAGGTTTAGGGTTAAGGTGAGGGTTAGGGTGAGGGTTAAGGTTAGGGTTAGGGTTAAGGTTAGTGTTAGTGTTAGGGTAAGGGTTAGGGTTAGGGTTAGGGTTAGGGGTTAGGGTTAGGGTTAGTGTTAGGGGTTAGGGGTTAGTGTTAGGGTTAGGGTTAGGGTTAGGGTTAGGGTTAGGTTTAGTGTTAGGGTTATTATTAGGGGGTTAGGTTTTAGTTTAGGATTAGTGTTAGAGTTAGAATTAGAAATAGGGTTAGTGTTAGGATTAGGGTCAGGGTTAGGTTTAGGGATATGGTTAGGGTTAGGGTTAAGGGTAGGGTTAGGGTTAGGGTTAGATTTAAAGTTTAGGGTTTAGTGTTAGGATTAGGGATAATGTGAGGTTTAGGGTTAGGTTTAGGGTTAGGGTTAGGGTTAGGGTTAGGGTTAGATTTAGGGTTAGGTTTAGGTTTATTGTTAGATTTAGGGTTTAGGGTTTAAGGTTTAAGGTTTAGGATTGTTTAAGGTTTAGGGTAGATGAGGTTTAGGGTTTAGAGTTTAGTATTATGGTTACGGTTAGGGTTAGGGTTAGGGTTAGAGTTAGGGTTAGAGTTAGGGTTAGGGTTAGGGTTAGGGTTAAGGTTAGGGTTAATGTTAGGGTTAGGGTTATGGTTAGTGTTAGGATTAGGGTTAGGTTTAGGGTCAGGGTTAGGTTTAGGGTTAGGGATAGGGTTAGGGTTAGATTTAAGGTTAGGTTTAGGTTTATTGTTACATTTAGGGTTTAGGGTTTAAGGTTTATGGTTTAGGATTGTTTAAGGTTTAGGGTGGACTAGGTTTAGGGTTTAGAGTTTAGTGTTATGGTTACGGTTAGGGTTAGGGTTAGGGATGGGGTTAGGGTTAGGGTTAGGGTTATGGTAAGGGTTAGGGTTAGGGTTAGGGTTAGGGTTATGGTAAAAGTTAGGGGGTTAGTGTTAGGGTTTGGGTTAGGGTTGGGGTTAGGGTTAGGGTTAGGTTAGGGTTAGGGTAGGGGTTAGGGTTAGGGGTTAGGGTTAGTGTTAGGGTTAGGGTTATTATTAGGGTGTTAGGTTTAATTTTAGGATTAGTGTTAGGGTTAGAATTAGAAATAGGGTTAGTGTTAGGATTAGGGTCAGGGTTAGGTTTAGTGTTAGGGTTAGGGTCAGGGAGGGTTTAGGGTTATGGTTAGATTTAGGGTTAGGTTTAGGTTTATTGTTAGATTTAGGATTTAGGGTCTAAGGTTTATGGTTTAGGATTGTTTAAGGTTTAGGGTGGATTAGGTTTAGGGTTTAGAGTTTAGTGTTATGGTTACGGTTAGGGTTAGGGTTAGGGTTAGGGTTAGGATTAGGGTTAAGGTTAGGGTTAGGATTAGGGTTAGGGTTAGGGTTAGGGTTAGGGTTAAGGTTAGGGTTAGGGTTAGGGTTAGGGTTAGGATTAGGGTTAGGGTTAGGGTTAGGGTAAGGGTTAGGGGTTAGGGTTAGGGTTATGGTTATTGTTAGGTTTAGGGTTTAGGGTTTAGGGTTTAGGGTTGTTTAAGGTTTAGTGTTTAAGGTTTAGGTTTTAGAGTTGTTTTGGGTTTAGTGTTTAGTGTTGTTTAGGGTATAATGTTAATGGTTTAGGGTTTAGGGTTATTTAGGGTTTAGTGTTTAAGGTTTAGGGTATAGGGTTGTTTAGGTTTTAGTGTTTAGGGTTGTTTATGGTTTAGTGATTAGGGTTGTTTAGGGTTGTGTAGAGGTTAGTGTTTAGGGTTATTCAGGTTTAATGATTTAGGGTTGTTCAGGGTTTAGGATTTTTGGTTGTTCAGGGTTTAGGATTTAAAGATTAAGGTTAAGGGGTTAGGGTTAGGGTTAGGGTTAGGGTTACGGTTAGCATTAGGGTTAGAGTTAGGGTTAGAGTTAGGGTTAGAGTTAGGGTTATGGGGTTATGTTAGGCTTAAGGTTAGGGTTAGGGTTATGGGGTTAAGGTTAGGGTTGGGGTTAGGGGTAGAATTAGGTTTAGGGTTAGGGTTAGGGTTATGGTTATTCTTAGATTTATGGTTTAAAATTTAGGGTTTATGGGTTAAGGTTTAGGGTTTAGGATTGTTTAAGTTTTAGGGTGGTTTAGGTTTAGGGTATAGAATTTAGCGTTTAAGATTGTTTAATGGTTAGGGTTGTTTAGGTTTTAGCGTTTAGAGTTGTTTATGGTTTTTTAGGGTTGTTTACAATTTAGTGTTTAGGGTTGTTCAGGATTTATGATTTAGGATTTTTTAAGGTTTAGGGTTTAAGGTTGTATAGTGTTTTAGGTTTTAGGGTATAATGATTAGGGTTAAGGGTTTAGGGTTGTTTAGGGTATAGTGTTAATGGTTTTAGGGTTTAGGCTTGTTTAGGGTTTAGTGTTTAGGGTTTAGGGTTTAGGGTTTTTTAGCGTTTAGTGTTTATAGTTTAGGGTTTAGGGTGCTTTTGGAATTAGTGTTTAGGGTTTTTCGGGGTTTAAGGTTTAGGATTTAGGGTGTTAGGGTTAGTGTTAGGGTTAGGTTTAGGGTTAAGGTGAGGGTTAGGGTGAGGGTTAAGGTTAGGGTTAGGGTTAAGGTTAGTGTTAGTGTTAGGGTAAGGGTTAGGGTTAGGGATAGGGTTAGGGTTAGGGTTAGGGTTAAGGTTAGGGTTAGGGTTAGGGTTAGGGGTTAGGGTTAGGGTTAGTGTTAGGGGTTAGGGGTTAGTGTTAGGGTTAGGGTTAGGGTTAGGGTTAGGGTTAGGTTTAGTGTTAGGGTTATTATTAGGAGGTTAGGTTTTAGTTAAGGATTAGTGTTAGGGTTAGAATTAGAAATAGGGTTAGTGTTAAGATTAGGGTCAGGGTTAGGTTTAGGGATAGGGTTAGGGTTAGGGTTAAGGGTAGGGTTAGGGTTAGGATTAGATTTAAAGTTTAGGGTTTAGTGTTAGGATTAGGGATAGTGTGAGGTTTAGGGTTAGGGTTAGGTTTAGGGTTAGGGTTTGGGTTAGTGTTTGGGTTATGGTTAGTGTTAGGATTAGGTTTAGGGTTAGGGTCAGGGTTAGGTTTAGGGTTAGGGTTAGGGTTAGGTTAGATTTAGGGTCAGGTTTAGGTTTATTGTTAGATTTAGGGATTAGGTTTTAAGGTTTATGGTTTAGGATTGTTTAAGGTTTAGGGTGGATTAGGTTTAGGGTTTAGAGTTTAGTGTTATGGTTACGGTTAGTGTTAGGGTTAGGGTTAGGGTTAGGGTTAGGGTTAGGGTAATGGATAGGGTTAGAGTTAGGGTTAGGGTTAGGGTAAGGGTTAGGGGTTTGTGTTAGGGTTAGGGTTAGGGTTAGGATTAGGTTTAGGGTTAGAGGTTAGCGTTAGTGTTAGGGTTAGGTTTATTATTAGGGGGTTAGGTTTCAGTTTAGGATTAGTGTTAGGGTTAGAATTAGAAATAGGGTTAGTGTTAGGATTAGGGTCAGGGTTAGGTTTAGGGTTAGGGTTAGGGTTAGGGTTAGGGTTAGGGTTAGGGTCAGGGAGTGTTGAGGGTTAGGGTTAGGGTTAGGGTTAGATTTAGGGTTAGGTTTAGGTTTATTGTTAGATTTAGGATTTAGGGTCTAAGGTTTATGGTTTAGGATTGTTTAAGGTTTAGGGTGGATTAGGATTAGGGTTTAGAGTTTAGTGTTATGGTTACGGTTAGGGTTAGGGTTAGGGTTAGGGTTAGGATTACGGTTAAGGTTAGGGTTAGGATTAGGTTTAGGGTTAAGGTTAGGGTTAGGGTTAGGGTTAGGGTTAGGGTTAGGGTTAGGATTAGGGTTAGGGTTAGAGTTAGGGTAAGGGTTAGGGGTTAGGGTTAGGGTTATGGTTATTGTTAGGTTTAGGGTTTAGTGTTTAGTGTTTAGGGTTTAAGGTTTAGGGTTTAGGATTGTTTAAGATTTAGGGTGGTTTAGGTTAAGGGTTTAGGGTTTAGACTTTAGGATTGTTTAAGGTTTAGGGTTGTTTAGGGTATAGTGTTTAGGGTTAAAAGTTTAGGGTTGTTTAGGCTTAAGTGTTTAGGGTTTAGGGTTGTTTAAGTTTTAGTGTTTAAGGTTTAGGTTTTAGGGTTGTTTTGGGTTTAGTGTTTAGTGTTGTTTAGGGTATAGTGTTAATGGTTTAGGGTTTAGGGTTATTTAGTGTTTAGTGTTTAAGGTTTAGGGTATAGGATTGTTTAGGGTTCAGTGTTTAGGGTTGTTTATGGTTTAGTGATTAGGGTTGTTTAGGGTTGTTTAGAGACTAGTGTTTAGGGTTATTCAGGGTTTATGATTTAGGGTTGTTCAGGGTTTAGGATTTATGGTTGTTCAGGGTTTAGGATTTAGGGATTAAGGATAAGGGGTTAGGGTTAGGGTTAGGGTTAGGGTTAGGGTTAGGGTTAGGGTTAAGGTTAGGGTTAGGGTTAGGGTTAAGGTTATGGTTAGTGTTAGGATTAGGGTTACGGTTAGGGTCAGGGTTAGGTTTAGGGTTAGGGCTAGGGTTAAGTTTAGATTTAGGGTCAGGTTTAGGTTTATTGTTAGATTTAGGGTTTACGGTTTAAGGTTTATGGTTTAGGATTGTTTAAAGTTTAGGGTGGATTAGGTTTAGGGTTTTGAGTTTAGTGTTAAGGTTACGGTTATTGTTAGGGTTAGGGTTAGGGTTAGGGTTAGGGTTAGGTTAGGGTTAGGGTTAGGGTTAGGGTTAGGTTAGGGTTAGGGTTAGGGTTAGGGTTAGGGTTTAGGGTTTAGTGTTTAGGGTTTAAGGTTTAGGGTTTAGGATTGTTTAAGATTTAGGGTGGTTTATGTTAAGGGTTTAGGGTTTAGAGTTTAGGATTGTTTAAGGTTTAGGGTTGTTTAGGGTATAGTGTTTAGGGTTAAAAGTTTAGGGTTGTTTAGGGTTTAGTGTTTAGGGTTTAGGGTTGTTTAAGGTTTAGTGTTTAAGGTTTAGGTTTTAGGGTTGTTTTGGTTTTAGTGTTTAGTGTTGTTTAGGGTATAGTGTTAATGGTTTAGGGTTTAGGGTTATTTAGGGTTTAGTGTTTAAGGTTTAGGGTATAGTGTTGTTTAGGGTTTAGTGTTTAGGGTTGTTTATGGTTTAGTGATTAGGGTTGTTTAGGGTTGTTTAGAGGTTAGTGTTTAGGGTTATTCAGGGTTTATGATTTAGGGTTTTTCAGGGTTTAGGATTTATGGTTGTTCAGGGTTTAGGATTTAGGGATTAAGGTTAAGTGGTTAGGGTTAGGGTTAGGGTTAGGGTTAGCATTAGGGTTAGAGTTAGGGTTAGAGTTAGGGTTATGGGTTTATGTTAGGCTTAAGTTTAGGGTTAGGGTTATGGGGTTAAGGTTAGGGTTGGGGTTAGGGTAAGGTTTAGGTTTAGGTTTAG
Organism: Micromys minutus; assembly: GCF_963924665.1. NCBI lineage: Eukaryota > Metazoa > Chordata > Mammalia > Rodentia > Muridae > Micromys > Micromys minutus. Next base: position 256,541 of record NC_137985.1, on the reverse strand, counting down.
GGTTAGGGTTATGGTTATTCTTAGATTTATGGTTTAAAATTTAGGGTTTATGGTTTAAGGTTTAGGGTTTAGGATTGTTTAAGTTTTAGGGTGGTTTAGGTTTAGGGTATAGGGTTTAGCGTTTAAGATTGTTTAATGTTTAGGGTTGTTTAGGTTTTAGCGTTTAGAGTTGTTTAGGGTTTTTTAGGGTTGTTTATAATTTAGTGTTTAGGGTTGTTCAGGATTTATGATTTAGGATATTTTAAGGTATAGGGTTTAAGTTTGTATAGTGTTTTAGGGTTTAGGGTATAATGTTTAGGGTTAAGGGTTTAGGGTTGTTTAGGGTATAGTGTTAATGGTTTTAGGGTTTAGGCTTGTTTAGGGTTTAGTGTTTAGGGTTTAGGGTTTAGGGTTTTTTAGCGTTTAGTGTTTATAATTTAGGGTTTTGGGTGCTTTTGGAATTAGTGTTTAGGGTTTTTCGTGGTTTAGGGTTTAGGATTTAGGGTGTTAGGGTTAGTGTTAGGGTTAGGTTTAGGGTTAAGGTGAGGGTTAGGGTGAGGGTTAAGGTTAGGGTTAGGGTTAAGGTTAGTGTTAGTGTTAGGGTAAGGGTTAGGGTTAGGGATAGGGTTAGGGTTAGGGTTAAAGTTAGGGTTAGGGTTAGGGTTAGGGTTAGGGTTAGGGGTTAGGGTTAGGGTTAGTGTTAGGGGTTAGGGGTTAGTGTTAGGGTTAGGGTTAGGGTTAGGTTTAGTGTTAGGGTTATTATTTGGGGGTTAGGTTTTAGTTAAGGATTAGTGTTAGGGTTAGAATTAGAAATAGGGTTAGTGTTAGGATTAGGGTCAGGGTTAGGTTTAGGTATAGGGTTAGGGTTAGGGTTAAGGGTAGGGTTAGGGTTAGGATTAGATTTAAAATTTAGGGTTTAGTGTTAGGATTAAGAATAGTGTGAGGTTTAGGGTTAGGTTTAGGGTTAGGGTTAGGGTTAGTGTTTGGGTTATGATTAGTGTTAGGATTAGGGTTAGGGTTAGGGTCAGGTTTAGGTTAGTGTTAGGGTTAGGGTTAGGGTTAGATTTAGGGTTAGGTTTAGGTTTATTGTTAGATTTTGGGTTTAGGGTTTAAAGTTTATGGTTTAGGATTGTTTAAGGTTTAGGGTGGATTAGGTTTAGGGTTTAGAGTTTAGTATTATGGTTACGGTTAGGGTTAGGGTTAGGGTTAGAGTTAGGGTTAGGGTTAGGGTTAGGGTTAGGGTAAGGGTTAAGGTTAGGGTTAGTGTTAGTGTTAGGGTTATGGTTAGTGTTAGTATTAGGGTTAGGGTTAGGGTCACTGTTAGGTTTAGGGTTAGGGATAGGATTAGGGTTAGATTTACGGTTAGGTTTAGGTTTATTGTTAGATTTAGGGTTTAGGGTTTAAGGTTTATGGTTTAGGATTGTTTAAGGTTTAGGGTGGATTAGGTTTAGGGTTTAGAGTTTAGTGTTATGGTTACAGTTAGGGTTAGGGTTAGGGATGGGGTTAGGGTTAGGGTTAGGGTTATGGTAAAGGTTAGGGTTAGGGTTAGGGTTAGGGTAAAAGTTAGGGGGTTAGTGTTACGGTTTGGATTAGGGTTAGGGTTAGGGTTAGGTTAGGGTTAGGGTTAGGGTTAGGGTTAGGGGTTAGGGTTATGGTTAGGGTTAGGGTTAGGGTTAGGGTCAGGGAGGGTTTAGGGTTAGGGTTAGATTTAGGGTTAGGTTTAGGTTTAATATTAGATTTAGGGTTTAGGGTCTACGGTTTATGGTTTAAGATTGTTTAAAATTTAGGGTGGATTAGGTTTAGGGTTTAGAGTTTAGTGTTATGGTTACGGTTAGTGTTAGGGTTAGGGTTAGGGTTAGGGTTCGGGTTAGGGTAATGGATAGGGTTAGGGTTAGGGTTAGGATTAGGGTTAAGGTTAGGGTTAGGGTTAGGGTTATGGTTAGGGTTAGGGTTAGGGTTATGGTTAGGATTAGGGTTAGGGTTAGGGTTATGGTTAGGATTAGGGTTAGGGTTAGGGTTAGGGTAAGGGTTAGGGGTTAGGGTTAGGGTTATGGTTATTGTTAGGTTTAGGTTTTAGGGTTTAGTGTTTAGGGTTTAAGGTTTAGGGTTTAGGATTGTTTAAGATTTAGGGTGGATTAGGTTTAGGGTTTAGAGTTTAGTGTTATGGTTACGGTTAGGGTTAGGGTTAGGGATGGGTTTAGAGTTAGGGTTAGGGTTATGGTAAGAGTTAGGGTTAGGGTTAGGTTTAGGGTTAGGGTAAAAGTTAGGGGGTTAGTGTTAGGGTTTGGGTTAGGGTTAGGGTTAGGGTTAGGGTTAGGTTAGGGTTAGGGTTAGGGTTAGGGTTAGGGGTTAGGGTTAGTGTTATGGTTAGGGTTATTATTAGGGGGTTAGGTTTAAGTTTAGGATTAGTGTTAGGGATAGAATTAGAAATAGGTTTAGTGTTAGGATTAGGGTCAGGGTTAGGTTTAGGGTTAGGGTTAGGGTTAGGGTTAGGGTTAGGGTTAGGGTCAGGGAGGGTTTAGGGTTAGGGTTAGATTTAGGGTTAGGTTTAGGTTTATTGTTAGATTAAGGTTTAGGGTCTACGGTTTATGGTTTAGGATTTTTTAAGGTTTAGGGTGGATTAGGTTTAGGGTTTAGAGTTTAGTGTTAGGGTTACGGTTAGGATTAGGGTTAGGGTTAGGGTTAGGATTAGGGTTAAGGTTAGGGTTAGGGTTAGGTTTAGGGTTAGGGTTAGGGTTAGGGTTAGAGTTAGGGTTACGGTTAGGGTTAGGGTTAGGGTTAGGTTTAGGGTTAGGGTTAGGGTTAGGGTTAGGGTTAGGGTAATGGTTAGGGGTTAGGGTTAAGGTTAGGGTTAAGGTTAGGTTTAGGTTTAAGGTTAGGTTTAGGGTTAGGGTTAGGGTTAGGGTTAGGGTTAGGGTTAGGGTTAGGGTAAATTTAGGGTTAGGGTTAGGGTTAGGGTTAGGGGTTAGGGTTCGTGTTAGTGTTAGGGGTTAGGGGTTAGGGTTAGGGTTCGGGTTAGGGTTAGGGTTAGGGTTAGGGTTAGCATTAGGGTTAGAGTTAGGGTTATGTGGTTATGTTAGGCTTAAGGTTAGGGTTAGGGTTATGGGGTTAAGGTTAGGGTTGGGGTTAGGGTTAGGTTTAGGTTTAGGGTTAGGGTTAGGGTTATGGTTATTCTTAGATTTATGGTTTGAAATTTAGGGTTTATGGTTTAAGGTTTAGGGTTTAGGATTGTTTAAGTTTTAGGGTGGTTTAGGTTTAGGGTATAGGGTTTAGCGTTTAAGATTGTTTAATGTTTAGGGTTGTTTATGTTTTAGCGTTTAGAGTTGTTTAGGTTTTTTTAAGGTTGTTTATGATTTAGTGTTTAGGGTTGTTCAGGATTTATGGTTTAGGATATTTTAAGGTTTAGGGTTTAAGGTTGTATAGTATTTTAGGGTTTAGGCTATAATGTTTAGGGTTAAGAGTTTAGGGTTGTTTAGGGTATAGTGTTAATGGTTTTAGGGTTTAGGCTAGTTTAGGGTTTAGTGTTTAGAGTTTAGGGTTTAGGTTTTTTTAGCGTTTAGTGTTTAGGGTTTAGGGTGCTTTTGGAATTAGTGTTTAGGGTTTTTCTGCGTTTAGGGTTTAGGATTTAGGGTTTTACGGTTAGGTTTAGGGTTAGGGTGAGGGTTAGGGTGAGGGTTAAGGTTAGGGTTAGGGTTAAGGTTAGTGTTAGTGTTAGGGTAAGGGTAAGTGTTAGGGATAGTGTTAGGGTTAGGGTTAGGGTTAGTGTTAGGGTTAGGGTTAGGGTTAGGGATAGGGTAGGTGTGAGGTTTAGGGTTAGGGTTAGGTTTAGGGTTAGGGTTAATCTTTGTTTGGGTTATGGTTATTGTTAGGATTAGGCTTTGGATTAGGGTCAGGGGTAGGTTTAGGTTTACGGTTAGGGTTAGTGTTAGATTTAGGGTTAAGTTTAGGTTTATTGTTAGATTTAGGGTTTAGGGTTTAAGGTTTATGGTTTAGGATTGTTTAAGTTTTAGGGTGGATTAGGTTTAGGGTTTAGAGTTTAGTGTTATGGTTATGGTTAGGGTTAGGGTTAGGGTTAGGGTTAGGGTTAGGGTTAGTGTTACGGTTAGGGTTAGGGTTAGTGTTAGGGTTAGGGTTAGAGTTACGGTTAGGGTTAGGGTTAGAGTTACGTTTAGGGTTAGGGTTAGGGTTAAGGTTAGGGTTGGGGGGGTTAGGGTTTAGGTTAGGGTCAGGGTTAGGGTTAGGGTTAGGGTTAGGTTTAGGGTTAGGGTTATTATTAGGGAGTTAGGTTTAAATTTAGGATTAGTGTTAGGGTTAGAATTAGAAATAGGTTTAGTGTTTGGATTAGGGTCAGGGTTAGGTTTAGGGATAGGGTTAGGGTTAGGGTTAGGGGTAGGGTTAGGGTTAGGGTTAGATTTAAAGTTTAAGGTTTAGTTTTAGGATTAGGGTTAGTGTGAGGTTTAGGGTTAGGGTTAGGTTTAGAGTTAGGGTTAGGGTTAGTGTTTGGTTATGGTTAGTGTTAGGATTAGGTTTAGTGTTAGGGTTAGGGTTAGGGTTAGATTTAGGGTTAGGTTTAGGTTTATTGTTAGATTTAGGGTTTAGGGTTTAAGGTTTGTGGTTTAGGATTGTTTAAGGTTTAGGGTGGATTAGGTTTAGGGTTTAGAGTTTAGTGTTATGGTTACGGTTAGGGTTAGGGTTAGGTTTAGGGTTAAGGTTTGGGTTAGGGTTAGGGTTAGTTTTAGGGTTAGGGTTATGGTTAGGGTTAAGGTTAGGGTTAGGGTTAGGGTTAGGGTTAGGTTTAGGGTTAGAGTTAGTGTTACGGTTAGGGTTAGGGTTAGGGTTACGGTTAGGGTTAGGTTTAGGGTTAGGGTAAGGGTTATGATTATGTTTATTGTTAGGTTTAGGGTTAGGGTTAGGGTTAAGGTTAGGTTTAGGTTTAGGGTTAGGTTTACGGTTAGGCTTAAGGTTAGGGTTAGGTTTAGGGATAGGGTTATGTTTAGGGTTAGGTTTAAGTTTAGGGTTAGGGTTAGGGTTAGGGTTAGGTTTATTGTTAGGTTTAGGGTTTAGTCTTTAGGGTCTAAGGTTTTGGGTTTAGGATTGTTTAAGGTTTAGGGTAGATTAGGTTTAGGGTTTAGAGTTTAGTGTTAAGGTTAGGGTTAGGTTTAGGGTTTAGGGTTTAGTGTTCGGATTAGGGTTAGGGTTAGGGTTAGGTTTAGGGTTACGTTTAGGGTCAGGGATATTGTTAGGTTTAGGGTTTAGGGTTTAGGGTAAAGGTTTAGGTTTTAGGATTGTTTAAGGTTTAGGGTGGATTATTTTTAGGGTTTAGAGTTTTGTGTTTGGGATATCGTTAGGGTTAGGTTTAGGGTTTAGGGATTACTGTTAGGGTTAGCGTTAGGGTTAGGGTTAAGGTTAGTGTTAGGTTTAGGGTTAGGGTTAGGGTTAAGTTTAGGCTTATTGTTAGGATTAGGGTTAGAGTTAGGATTAGGGTTAGGGTTAGGGTTAGGGTTAGGGTCAGGTTTAGGGTTAGGGTTAGGGTTAGGACTACGTTTAGTGTTAGTGTTAGGTTTAGGGTTAGGGTTAGAGTTAGGGTTAGGTTTAGTGTTAGGGTTACGTTTAGGGTTAGGGTTTGGGTTAGGATTAGGGTTAGGGTTATGGTAATTGTTAGGTTTAAGGTTTAAGGTTTAGGGTTTAAGATTGTTTAAGGTTTATCGTAAATTAAATTTAGGGTTTACAATTTAGTGTTAAGGTTATGGTTAGTGTTAGGGTTAGGGTTAGGGTTAGGTTTAGGGTTCAGGGTTTAGGGTTTAGGATTGTTTAAGGTTTAGGGTAGATTAGGTTGAGGATTTAAAGTTTATTTTAGGGTTAGGGTTAGGTTTAGGGTTTAGGGTTTGGTGTTAGGATTAGGGTTAAAGTTAAAGTTAGGGTTAGGGTACGGGTTAGGATTAGGTTTAGGGTTAAGGTTAGGGTTAGGGTTAGGGTTAGGGTTAGGGTTAGGGTTAGGATTAGGGTTAGGGTTAGGGTTAGGGTAAGGGTTAGGGGTTAGGGTTAGGGTTATGGTTATTGTTAGGTTTAGGGTTTAGGGTTTTGTGTTTACGGTTTAAGGTTTAGGGTTTAGGATTGTTTAAGATTTAGGGTGGTTTAGGTTAAGGGTTTAGGGTTTAGAGTTTAGGATTGTTTAAGGTATAGGGTTGTTTAGGGTATAGTGTTTAGGGTTAAAAGTTTAGGGTTGTTTAGGGTTTACTGTTTAGGGTTTAGGGTTGTTTAAGGTTTAGTGTTTAAGGTTTAGGTTTTAGGGTTGTTTTGGGTTTAGTGTTTAGTGTTGTTTAGGGTATAGTGTTAATGGTTTAGGGTTAGGGTTATTTAGGGTTTAGTGTTTAAGGTTTAGGGTATAGGGTTGTTTAGGGTTTAGTGTTTAGGGTTGTTTATGGTTTAGTGATTAGGGTTGTTTAGGGTTGTTTAGAGGTTAGTGTTTAGGGTAATTCAGGGTTTATGATTTAGGGTTGTTCAGCGTTTAGGATTTATGGTTGTTCAGGGTTTAGGATTTAGGGATTAAGGTTAAGGGGTTAGGGTTAGGGTTAAGGTTAGGGTTAGGGTTAGGGTTAGGGTTAGGGTTAGGGTTAAGGTTAGGGTTAGGTTTAGGGTTAGGGTTATGGTTAGTTTTAGGATTAGGGTTAGGGTTAGGGTCAGGGTTAGGTTTAGGGTTAGGGTTAGGGTTAGGGTTAGATTTAGGGTTATGTTTAGGTTTATTGTTAGATTTAGGGTTGAGGGTTTAAGGTTTATGGTTTAGGATTGTTTAAGGTTTAGGGTGGATTAGTTTTAGGAATTAGAGTTTAGTGTTATGGTTACGGTTAGTGTTAGGGTTAGGGTTAGGGTTAGGGTTAGGGTTAGGGTAATGGTTAGGGTTAGGGTTAGGGTTAGGGTTAGGGTAAGGGTTAGGGGTTAGTGTTAGGGTTAGGGTTAGGGTTAGGGTTAGGGTTAAGGTTAGGGGTTAGGGTTAGTGTTAGGGTTAGGGTTATTATTAGGGAGTTAGGTTTAAGTTTAGGATTAGTGTTAGGGTTAGAATTAGAAATAGGGTTAGTGTTAGGATTAGGGTCAGGGTTAGGTTTAGGGTTAGGGTTAGGGTTAGGGTTAGGGTTAGGGTTAGGGTTAGGGTCAGGGAGGGTTTAGGGTTAGGGTAAGGGTTAGGGTTAGATTTAGGTTTAGGTTTAGTTTTATTCTTAGATTTAGGATTTAGGGTCTAAGGTTTATGGTATAGGATTGTTTAAGGTTTAGGGTGGATTAGGTTTAGGGTTTAGAGTTTAGTGTTATGGTGACGGTTAGGGTTAGGGTTAGGGTTAGGGTTAGGATTAGGGTTAAGGTTAGGGTTAGGATTAGGTTTAGAGTTAGGGTTAGAATTAGGGTTAGGGTTAGGGTTAGGGTTAGGGTTAGGGTTAGGATTAGAATTAGGGTTAGGGTTAGGGTAAGGGTTAGGGTTAGGGTTAGGGTTAGGGTTATGGTTAGTGTTAGGATTAGGGTTTAGGGTTTAGTGTTTAGGGTTTAAGGTTTAGGGTTTAGGATTGTTTAAGATTTAGGGTGGTTTAGGTTAAGGGTTTAGGGTTTAGACTTTAGGATTGTTTAAAGTTTAGGGTTGTTTAAGGTATAGTGTTTAGGGTTAAAAGTTTAGGGTTATTTAGGCTTTAGTGTTTAGTGTTTAGGTTTTTTTAAGTTTTAGTGTTTAAGGTTTAGGTTTTAGGGTGGTTTTGGGTTAATGTTTAGTGTTGTTTAGGGTATAGTGTTAATGGTTTAGGGTTTAGGGTTATTTAGGGTTTAGTGTTTAAGTTTTAGGGTATAGGGTTGTTTAGGGTTTAGTGTTTAGGGTTGTTTATGGTTTAGTGATTAGGGTTGTTTAGGGTTGTTTAGAGGTTAGTGTTTAGGGTTATTCAGGGTTTAAGATTTATGGTTGTTCAGGGAATAGGATTTAGGGATTAAGGTTAAAAAGTTAGGGTTAGGGTTAGGGTTAGGGTTAGGGTTAGGGTTAGGGTTAAGGTTAGGGTTAGGGTTAGGGTTAGGGTTATGGTTAGTGTTAGGATTAGGGTTAGGGTTAGGGTCAGGGTTAGGTTTAGGGTTAGGGTTAGGGTTAGGGTTAGATTTAGGGTCAGGTTTAGGTTTATTGTTAGATTTAGGGTTTAGGGTTTAAGGTTTATGGTTTAGGATTGTTTAAGGTTTAGGGTGGATTAGGTTTAGGGTTTAGAGTTTAGTGTTATGGTTACGTTTAGTGTTAGGGTTAGGGTTAGGGTTAGGTTAGGGTTAGGGTTAGGGTTAGGGTAATGGTTAGGGTTAGGGTTAGTGTTAGGGTTAGGGTAAGGGTTAGGGGTTAGTGTTAGGGTTAGGTTTAGGGTTAGGGTTAGGGTTAAGGTTAGGGGTTAGGGTTAGTGTTAGTGTTAGGGTTATTATTAGGGGGTTAGGTTTACGTTTAGGATTAGTGTTAGGGTTAGAATTAGAAATAGGGTTAGTGTTAGGATTAGGGTCAGCGTTAGGTTTAGGGTTAGGGTTAGGGTTAGGGTTAGGGTTAGGGTTAGGGTTAGGGTTAGGGTCAGGGAGGGTTTAGGGTTAGGGTTAGGGTTAGGGTTAGATTTAGAGTTAGGTTTATGTTTATTGTTAGATTTAGGATTTAGGGTCTAAGGTTTATGGTTTAGGATTGTTTAAGGTTTAGGGTGGATTAGGTTTAGGGTTTAGAGTTTAGTGTTATCGTTACGGTTAGGGTTAGGGTTAGGGTTAGGATTAGGGTTAAGGTTAGGGTTAGGATTAGGTTTAGAGTTAGGGTTAGGGTTAGGGTTAGGGTTATGGTTAGGGTTAGGGTTAGGATTAGGGTTAGGGTTAGGGTTAGGGTAAGGGTTAGGGGTTAGGGTTAGGTTTATGGTTATTGTTAGGTTTAGGGTTTAGGGTTTAGTGTTTAGGGTTTAAGGTTTAGGGTTTAGAAGTGTTTAAGATTTAGGGTGGTTTAGGTTAAGGGTTTAGGGTTTAGACTTTAAGGTTGTTTAAGGTTTAGGGTTGTTTAGGGTATAGTGTTTAGGGTTAAAAGTTTAGGGTTGTTTAGGCTTTAGTGTTTAGGGTTTAGGGTTGTTTAAGTTTTAGTGTTTAAGGTTTAGGTTTTAGGGTTGTTTTGGGTTAATGTTTAGTGTTGTTTAGGGTATAGTGTTAATGGTTTAGGGTTTAGGGTTATTTAGGGTTTAGTGTTTAAGGTTTAGGGTATAGGGTTCTTTAGGGTTTAGTGTTTAGGGTTGTTTATGGTTTAGTGATTAGGGTTGTTTAGGGTTGTTTAGAGGTTAGTGTTTAGAGTTATTCAGGATTTATGATTTAGGGTTGTTCAGAGTTTAGGATTTATGGTTGTTCAGGGTTTAGGATTTAGGGATTAAGGTTAAGGGGTTAGGGTTAGGTTTAGGGTTAGGGTTAGGGTTAGGGTTAGGGTTAGGGTTAGGGTTAGGGTTAAGGTTAGGGTTAGGGTTAGGGTTATGGTTAGTGTTAGGATTAGGGTTAGGGTTATGGTCAGGGTAAGGTTTAGGGTTAGGGTTAGGGTTAGGGTTAGATTTAAGGTCAGGTTTAGGTTTATTGTTAGATTTAGGGTTTAGGGTTTAAGGTTTATGGTTTAGGATTGTTTAAGGTTTAGGGTGGATTAGGTTTAGGGTTTAGAGTTTAGTGTTATGGTTACGTTTAGTGTTAGGGTTAGGGTTAGGGTTAGGTTAGGGTTAGGGTTAGGGTAATGGTTAGAGTTAGGGTTAGGGTTAGGGTTAGGGTAAGGGTTAGAGGTTAGTGTTAAGGTTAGGGTTAGGGTTAGGGTTAGGGTTAGGGTTAAGGTTAGGGGTTAGGGTTAGTGTTAGGGTTAGGGTTATTATTAGGGCGTTAGGTTTACGTTTAGGATTAGTGCTAGGGTTAGAATTAGAAATAGGGTTAGTGTTAGGATTAGGGTCAGGGTTAGGTTTAGGGTTAGGGTTAGGGTTAGGGTTAGGGTTAGGGTTAGGGTCAGGGAGGGTTTAGGGTTAGGGTTATGGTTAGGGTTAGATTTAGGGTTAGGTTTATGTTTATTGTTAGATTTAGGATTTAGGGTCTAAGGTTTATGGTTTAGGATTGTTTAAGGTTTAGGGTTGATTAGGTTTAGGGTTTAGAGTTTAGTGTTATGGTTACGGTTAGGGTTAGGGTTAGGGTTAGGATTAGGGTTAAGGTTAGGGTTAGGATTAGGTTTAGAGTTAGGGTTAGGGTTAGGGTTAGGGTTAGGGTTAGGGTTAGGGTTAGGGTTAGGATTAGGGTTAGGGTTAGGGTTAGGGTAAGGGTTAGGTGTTAGGGTTAGAGTTATGGTTATTTTTAGGTTTAGGGTTTAGGGTTTAGTGTTTAGGGTTTAAGGTTTAGGGTTTAGGATTGTTTAAGATTTAGGTTGGTTTAGGTTAAGGGTTTAGGGTTTAGACTTTAGGATTGTTTAAAGTTTAGGGTTGATTAAGGTATAGTGTTTAGTGTTAAAAGTTTAGGGTTGTTTAGGCTTTAGTGTTTAGTGTTTAGGTTTTTTTAAGTTTTAGTGTTTAAGGTTTAGGTTTTAGGGTGGTTTTGGGTTAATGTTTAGTGTTGTTTAGGGTATAGTGTTAATGGTTTAGGGTTTAGGGTTATTTAGGGTTTAGTGTTTAAGGTTTAGGGTATAGGGTTGTTTAGGGTTTAGTGTTTAGGGTTGTTTATGGTTTAGTGATTAGGGTTGTTTAGGGTTGTTTAGAGGTTAGTGTTTAGGGTTATTCAGGGTTTAAGATTTATGGTTGTTCAGGGAATAGGATTTAGGGATTAAGGTTAAAAAGTTAGGGTTAGGGTTAGGGTTAGGGTTAGGGTTAGGGTTAGGGTTAAGGTTAGGGTTAGGGTTAGGGTTAGGGTTATGGTTAGTGTTAGGATTAGGGTTAGGGTTAGGGTCAGGGTTAGGTTTAGGGTTAGGGTTAGGGTTAGGGTTAGATTTAGGGTCAGGTTTAGGTTTATTGTTAGATTTAGGGTTTAGAGTTTAAGGTTTATGGTTTAGGATTGTTTAAGGTTTAGGGTGGATTAGGTTTAGGGTTTAGAGTTTAGTGTTATGGTTACGTTTAGTGTTAGGGTTAGGGTTAGGGTTAGGTTAGGGTTAGGGTTAGGGTTAGGGTAATGGTTAGGGTTAGGGTTAGGGTTAGGGTTAGGGTAAGGGTTAGGGGTTAGTGTTAGGGTTAGGTTTAGGGTTAGGGTTAGGGTTAAGGTTAGGGGTTAGGGTTAGTGTTAGTGTTAGGGTTATTATTAGGGGGTTAGGTTTACGTTTAGGATTAGTGTTAGGGTTAGAATTAGAAATAGGGTTAGTGTTAGGATTAGGGTCAGCGTTAGGTTTAGGGTTAGGGTTAGGGTTAGGGTTAGGGTTAGGGTTAGGGTTAGGGTTAGGGTCAGGGAGGGTTTAGGGTTAGGGTTAGGGTTAGGGTTAGATTTAGAGTTAGGTTTATGTTTATTGTTAGATTTAGGATTTAGGGTCTAAGGTTTATGGTTTAGGATTGTTTAAGGTTTAGGGTGGATTAGGTTTAGGGTTTAGAGTTTAGTGTTATCGTTACGGTTAGGGTTAGGGTTAGGGTTAGGATTAGGGTTAAGGTTAGGGTTAGGATTAGGTTTAGAGTTAGGGTTAGGGTTAGGGTTAGGGTTATGGTTAGGGTTAGGGTTAGGATTAGGGTTAGGGTTAGGGTTAGGGTAAGGGTTAGGGGTTAGGGTTAGGTTTATGGTTATTGTTAGGTTTAGGGTTTAGGGTTTAGTGTTTAGGGTTTAAGGTTTAGGGTTTAGGAGTGTTTAAGATTTAGGGTGGTTTAGGTTAAGGGTTTAGGGTTTAGACTTTAAGGTTGTTTAAGGTTTAGGGTTGTTTAGGGTATAGTGTTTAGGGTTAAAAGTTTAGGGTTGTTTAGGCTTTAGTGTTTAGGGTTTAGGGTTGTTTAAGTTTTAGTGTTTAAGGTTTAGGTTTTAGGGTTGTTTTGGGTTAATGTTTAGTGTTGTTTAGGGTATAGTGTTAATGGTTTAGGGTTTAGGGTTATTTAGGGTTTAGTGTTTAAGGTTTAGGGTATAGGGTTCTTTAGGGTTTAGTGTTTAGGGTTGTTTATGGTTTAGTGATTAGGGTTGTTTAGGGTTGTTTAGAGGTTAGTGTTTAGAGTTATTCAGGATTTATGATTTAGGGTTGTTCAGAGTTTAGGATTTATGGTTGTTCAGGGTTTAGGATTTAGGGATTAAGGTTAAGGGGTTAGGGTTAGGTTTAGGGTTAGGGTTAGGGTTAGGGTTAGGGTTAGGGTTAGGGTTAGGGTTAAGGTTAGGGTTAGGGTTAGGGTTATGGTTAGTGTTAGGATTAGGGTTAGGGTTATGGTCAGGGTAAGGTTTAGGGTTAGGGTTAGGGTTAGGGTTAGATTTAAGGTCAGGTTTAGGTTTATTGTTAGATTTAGGGTTTAGGGTTTAAGGTTTATGGTTTAGGATTGTTTAAGGTTTAGGGTGGATTAGGTTTAGGGTTTAGAGTTTAGTGTTATGGTTACGTTTAGTGTTAGGGTTAGGGTTAGGGTTAGGTTAGGGTTAGGGTTAGGGTGATGGTTAGAGTTAGGGTTAGGGTTAGGGTTAGGGTAAGGGTTAGAGGTTAGTGTTAAGGTTAGGGTTAGGGTTAGGGTTAGGGTTAGGGTTAAGGTTAGGGGTTAGGGTTAGGGTTAGGGTTAGGGTTATTATTAGGGCGTTAGGTTTACGTTTAGGATTAGTGCTAGGGTTAGAATTAGAAATAGGGTTAGTGTTAGGATTAGGGTCAGGGTTAGGTTTAGGGTTAGGGTTAGGGTTAGGGTTAGGGTTAGGGTTAGGGTCAGGGAGGGTTTAGGGTTAGGGTTATCGTTAGGGTTAGATTTAGGGTTAGGTTTATGTTTATTGTTAGATTTAGGATTTAGGGTCTAAGGTTTATGGTTTAGGATTGTTTAAGGTTTAGGGTTGATTAGGTTTAGGGTTTAGAGTTTAGTGTTATGGTTACGGTTAGGGTTAGGGTTAGGGTTAGGATTAGGGTTAAGGTTAGGGTTAGGATTAGGTTTAGAGTTAGGGTTAGGGTTAGGGTTAGGGTTAGGGTTAGGGTTAGGGTTAGGATTATGGTTAGGGTTAGGGTTAGGGTAAGGGTTAGGTGTTAGGGTTAGAGTTATGGTTATTTTTAGGTTTAGGGTTTAGGGTTTAGTGTTTAGGGTTTAAGGTTTAGGGTTTAGGATTGTTTAAGATTTAGGTTGGTTTAGGTTAAGGGTTTAGGGTTTAGACTTTAGGATTGTTTAAAGTTTAGGGTTGTTTAAGGTATAGTGTTTAGGGTTAAAAGTTTAGGGTTGTTTAGGCTTTAGTGTTTAGTGTTTAGGTTTTTTTAAGTTTTAGTGTTTAAGGTTTAGGTTTTAGGGTGGTTTTGGGTTAATGTTTAGTGTTGTTTAGGGTATAGTGTTAATGGTTTAGGGTTTAGGGTTATTTAGGGTTTAGTGTTTAAGGTTTAGGGTATAGGGTTGTTTAGGGTTTAGTGTTTAGGGTTGTTTATGGTTTAGTGATTAGGGTTGTTTAGGGTTGTTTAGAGGTTAGTGTTTAGGGTTATTCAGGGTTTAAGATTTATGGTTGTTCAGGGAATAGGATTAAGGGATTAAGGTTAAAAAGTTAGGGTTAGGGTTAGGGTTAGGGTTAGGGTTAGGGTTAGGGTTAAGGTTAGGGTTAGGGTTAGGGTTAGGGTTATGGTTAGTGTTAGGATTAGGGTTAGGGTTAGGGTCAGGGTTAGGTTTAGGGTTAGGGTTAGGGTTAGGGTTAGATTTAGGGTCAGGTTTAGGTTTATTGTTAGATTTATGGTTTAGAGTTTAAGGTTTATGGTTTAGGATTGTTTAAGGTTTAGGGTGGATTAGGTTTAGGGTTTAGAGTTTAGTGTTATGGTTACGTTTAGTGTTAGGGTTAGGGTTAGGGTTAGGTTAGGGTTAGGGTTAGGGTTAGGGTAATGGTTAGGGTTAGGGTTAGGGTTAGGGTTAGGGTAAGGGTTAGGGGTTAGTGTTAGGGTTAGGTTTAGGGTTAGGGTTAGGGTTAAGGTTAGGGGTTAGGGTTAGTGTTAGTGTTAGGGTTATTATTAGGGGGTTAGGTTTACGTTTAGGATTAGTGTTAGGGTTAGAATTAGAAATAGGGTTAGTGTTAGGATTAGGGTCAGCGTTAGGTTTAGGGTTAGGGTTAGGGTTAGGGTTAGGGTTAGGGTTAGGGTTAGGGTTAGGGTCAGGGAGGGTTTAGGGTTAGGGTTAGGGTTAGGGTTAGATTTAGAGTTAGGTTTATGTTTATTGTTAGATTTAGGATTTAGGGTCTAAGGTTTATGGTTTAGGATTGTTTAAGGTTTAGGGTGGATTAGGTTTAGGGTTTAGAGTTTAGTGTTATCGTTACGGTTAGGGTTAGGGTTAGGGTTAGGATTAGGGTTAAGGTTAGGGTTAGGATTAGGTTTAGAGTTAGGGTTAGGGTTAGGGTTAGGGTTATGGTTAGGGTTAGGGTTAGGATTAGGGTTAGGGTTAGGGTTAGGGTAAGGGTTAGGGGTTAGGGTTAGGTTTATGGTTATTGTTAGGTTTAGGGTTTAGGGTTTAGTGTTTAGGGTTTAAGGTTTAGGGTTTAGGAGTGTTTAAGATTTAGGGTGGTTTAGGTTAAGGGTTTAGGGTTTAGACTTTAAGGTTTTTTAAGGTTTAGGGTTGTTTAGGGTATAGTGTTTAGGGTTAAAAGTTTAGGGTTGTTTAGGCTTTAGTGTTTAGGGTTTAGGGTTGTTTAAGTTTTAGTGTTTAAGGTTTAGGTTTTAGGGTTGTTTTGGGTTAATATTTAGTGTTGTTTAGGGTATAGTGTTAATGGTTTAGGGTTTAGGGTTATTTAGGGTTTAGTGTTTAAGGTTTAGGGTATAGGGTTCTTTAGGGTTTAGTGTTTAGGGTTGTTTATGGTTTAGTGATTAGGGTTGTTTAGGGTTGGTTAGAGGTTAGTGTTTAGAGTTATTCAGGATTTATGATTTAGGGTTGTTCAGAGTTTAGGATTTATGGTTGTTCAGGGTTTAGGATTTAGGGATTAAGGTTAAGGGGTTAGGGTTAGGTTTAGGGTTAGGGTTAGGGTTAGGGTTAGGGTTAGGGTTAGGGTTAGGGTTAGGGTTAAGGTTAGGGTTAGGGTTAGGGTTATGGTTAGTGTTAGGATTAGGGTTAGGGTTATGGTCAGGGTAAGTATTAGGGTTAGGGTTAGGGTTAGGGTTAGATTTAAGGTCAGGTTTAGGTTTATTATTAGATTTAGGGTTTAGGGTTTAAGGTTTATGGTTTAGGATTGTTTAAGGTTTAGGGTGGATTAGGTTTAGGGTTTAGAGTTTAGTGTTATGGTTACGTTTATTGTTAGGGTTAGGGTTAGGGTTAGGTTAGGGTTAGGGTTAGGGTAATGGTTAGAGTTAGGGTTAGGGTTAGGGTTAGGGTAAGGGTTAGGGGTTAGTGTTAAGGTTAGGGTTAGGGTTAGGGTTAGGGTTAGGGTTAAGGTTAGGGGTTAGGGTTAGTGTTAGGGTTAGGGTTATTATTAGGGCGTTAGGTTTACGTTTAGGATTAGTGCTAGGGTTAGAATTAGAAATAGGGTTAGTGTTAGGATTAGGGTCAGGGTTAGGTTTAGGGTTAGGGTTAGGGTTAGGGTTAGGGTTAGGGTTAGGGTCAGGGAGGGTTTAGGGTTAGGGTTATGGTTAGGGTTAGATTTAGGGTTAGGTTTATGTTTATTGTTAGATTTAGGATTTAGGGTCTAAGGTTTATGGTTTAGGATTGTTTAAGGTTTAGGGTTGATTAGGTTTAGGGTTTAGAGTTTAGTGTTATGGTTACGGTTAGGGTTAGGGTTAGGGTTAGGATTAGGGTTAAGGTTAGGGTTAGGATTAGGTTTAGAGTTAGGGTTAGGGTTAGGGTTAGGGTTAGGGTTAGGGTTAGGGTTAGGGTTAGGATTAGGGTTAGGGTTAGGGTTAGGGTAAGGGTTAGGTGTTAGGGTTAGAGTTATGGTTATTTTTAGGTTTAGGGTTTAGGGTTTAGTGTTTAGGGTTTAAGGTTTAGGGTTTAGGATTGTTTAAGATTTAGGGTGGTTTAGGTTAAGGGTTTAGGGTTTAGACTTTAGGATTGTTTAAGGTTTAGGGTTGTTTAGGGTATAGTGTTTAGGGTTAAAAGTTTAGGGTTGTTTAGGCTTTAGTGTTTAGGGTTTAGGGTTGTTTAAGTTTTAGTGTTTAAGGTTTAGGTTTTAGGGTTGTTTTGGGTTAATGTTTAGTGTTGTTTAGGGTATAGTGTTAATGGTTTAGGGTTAAGGGTTATTTAGGGTTTAGTGTTTTAAGTTTAGGGTATAGGGTTGTTTAGGGTTTAGTATTTAGGGTTGTTTATGGTTTAGTGATTAGGGTTGTTTAGGGTTGTTTAGAGGTTAGTGTTTAGGGTTATTCAGGATTTATGATTTAGGGTTGTTCAGGGTTTAGGATTTATGGTTGTTCAAGGTTTAGGATTTAGGGATTAAGGTTAAGGGGTTAGGGTTAGGTTTAGGGTTAGGGTTAGGGTTAGGGTTAGGGTTAGGATTAGGGTTAGGGTTAAGGTTAGGGTTAGGGTTAGGGTTAGGGTTATGGTTAGTGTTAGGATTAGGGTTAGGGTTAGGGTTAGGGTAAGGTTTAGGGTTAGGGTTAGGGTTAGGGTTAGATTTAAGGTCAGGTTTAGGTTTATTGTTAGATTTAGGGTTTAGGGTTTAAGGTTTATGGTTTAGGATTGTTTAACGTTTAGGGTGGATTAGGTTTACGGTTTAGAGTTTAGTGTTATGGTTATGGTTAGTGTTAAGCTTAGGGTTAGGGTTAGGGTTAGGGTTAGTGTTAGGGTAATGGTTAGGGTTAGGGTTAGGGTTAGGGTTAGGGTTAGGGTTAGGGTTTTGGGTTAGGGTTAGTGTTAGGGTTAGGGTTATTATTAGGGGGTTAGGTTTAAGTTTAGGATTAGTGTTAGGGTTAGAATTAGAAATAGGGTTAGTGTAAGGATTAGGGTCAGGGTTAGGTTTAGGGTTAGGGTTAGGGTTAGGGTTAGGTTTAGGGTTAGGGTCAGGGAGGGTTTAGGGTTAGGGTTAGGGTTAGGGTTAGATTTAGGGTTAGGTTTAGGTTTATTGTTAGATTTAGGATTTATGGTCTAAGGTTTATGGTTTAGGATTGTTTAAGGTTTAGGGTGGATTAGGTTTAGGGTTTAGAGTTTAGTGTTATGGTTACGGTTAGGGTTAGGGTTACGGTTAGGGTTAGGATTAGGGTTAAGGTTAGGGTTAGGATTAGGTTTAGGGTTAGAGTTAGGGTTAGGGTTAGGGTTAGGGTTAGGGTTAGGATTAGGGTTAGGGTTAGGGTTAGGGTAAGGGTTAGGGGTTAGGGTTAGGGTTATGGTTATTGTTAGGTTTAGGGTTTAGGGTTTAGTGTTTAGGGTTTAAGGTTTAGGGTTTAGGATTGTTTAAGATTTAGAGTGGTTTAGGTTAAGGGTTTAGGGTTTAGAGTTTAGGATTGTTTAAGGTTTAGGGTTGTTTAGGGTATAGTGTTTAGGGTTAAAAGTTTAGGGTTATTTAGGGTTTAGTGTTTAGGGTTTAGGGTTGTTTAAGGTTTAGTGTTTAAGGTTTAGGTTTTAGGGTTGTTTTGGGTTTAGTGTTTAGTGTTGTTTAGGGTATAGTGTTAATGGTTTAGGGTTTAGGGTTATTTAGGGTTTAGTGTTTAAAGTTTAGGGTATAGGGTTTTAGGGTTTAGTGTTTAGGGTTGTTTATGGTTTAGTGATTAGGGTTGTTTAGGGTTGTTTAGAGGTTAGTGTTTAGGGTTATTCAGGGTTTATGATTTAGGGTTGTTCAGGGTTTAGGATTTATGGTTGTTCAGGGTTTAGGATTTAGGGATTAAGGTTAAGGGGTTAGGGTTAGGGTTAGGGTTAGGGTTAGGGTTAGGGTTAGGGTTAGGGTTAGGGTTAGGGTTAGGGTTAGGGTTAGGATTAGGGTTAGAGTTAGGGTTAGGGTAAGGGTTAGGGGTTAGGGTAAGGGTTATGGTTATTGTTAGGTTTAGGGTTTAGGGTTTAGTGTTTAGGGTTTAAGGTTTAGGGTTGAGGATTGTTTAAGATTTAGGGTGGTTTAGGTTAAGGGTTTAGGGTTTAGACTTTAGGATTGTTTAAGGTTTAGGGTTGTTTAGGGTATAGTGTTTAGGGTTAAAAGTTTAGGGTTGTTTAGGATTTAGTGTTTAGGTTTAGAATTGTTTAAGGTTTAGTGTTTAAGGTTTAGGTTTTAGGGTTTTTTTGGGTTTAGTGTTTAGTGTTGTTTAGGGTATAGTGTTAATGGTTTAGGGTTTAGGGTTATTTAGGGTTTAGTGTTTAAGGTTTAGGGTATAGGGTTGTTTAGGGTTTAGTGTTTAGGGTTGTTTATGGTTTAGTGATTAGGGTTCTTTAGGGTTGTTTAGAGGTTAGTGTTTAGGGTTATTCAGGGTTTATGATTTAGGGTTGTTCAGGGTTTAGGATTTATGGTTGTTCAGGGTTTAGGATTTAGGGATTAAGGTTAAGGCGTTAGGGTTATGGTTAGGGTTAGGGTTAGGGTTAGCATTAGGGTTAGAGTTAGGGTTAGAGTTAGGGTTATGGGGTTATGTTAGGCTTAAGGTTAGGGTTAGGGTTATGGGTTTAAGGTTAGGGTTGGGGTTAGGGTTAGGTTTAGGTTTAGGGTTAGGGTTAGGGTTATGGTTATTCTTAGATTTATGGTTTAAAATTTAGGGTTTATGGTTTAAGGTTTAGGCTTTAGGATTGTTTAAGTTTTAGGGTGGTTTACGTTTAGGGTATAGGGTTTAGAGTTTAAGATTGTTTAATGATTAGGGTTGTTTAGGTTTTAGCGTTTAGAGTTGTTTAGGGTTTTTTAGGGTTGTTTATGATTTAGTGTTTAGGGTTGTTCAGGATTTATG
This sequence comes from Micromys minutus, assembly GCF_963924665.1. Lineage (NCBI taxonomy): Eukaryota > Metazoa > Chordata > Mammalia > Rodentia > Muridae > Micromys > Micromys minutus. The sequence continues at coordinate 237,646 of NC_137985.1, read as the reverse complement.
ATTTAGGATATTTTAAGGTTTAGGGTTTAAGGTTGTATAATGTTTTAGGGTTTAGGGTATAATGTTTAGGGTTAAGGGTTTAGGGTGCTTTTGAAATTAGTGTTTAGGGTTTTTCGGGGTTTAGGGTTTAGGATTTAGGGTGTTAGGGTTCGTTTTAGGGTTAGGTTTAGGGTTAAGGTGAGGGTTAGGGTGAGGGTTAAGGTTAGGGTTAGGGTTAAGGTTAGTTTTAGTGTTAGGGTAAGGGTTAGGATTAGGGATAGGGTTAGCGTTAGGGTTAGGGTTAGGGTTAAGGTTAGGGTTAGGGTTAGGGTTAGGGTTAAGGGTTAGGGGTACGGTTAGTGTTAGGGGTTAGGGGTTAGTGTTAGTGTTAGTGTTAGTGTTAGGGTTAGGGTTAGGTTTAGTGTTAGGGTTATTATTAGGGGGTTAAGTTTTAGTTTAGGATTAGTGTTAGGGTTAGAATTAGAAATAGGGTTAGTGTTAGGATTAGGGTCAGGGTTAGGTTTAGCGATATGGTTAGGGTTAGCGTTAAGGGTAGGGTTAGGGTTAGGGTTAGGGTTAGATTTAAAGTTTAGGGTTTAGTGTTAGGATTAGGGATAGTGTGAGGTTTAGGGTTAGGTTTAGGGTTAGGGTTAGGGTTAGTGTTTGTGTTATGATTAGTGTTATTATTAGGGTTAGGGTTAGGGTCAGGTTTAGGTTTAGGGTTAGGGTTAGGGTTAGGGATAGATTTAGGGTTAGGTTTAGGTTTATTGTTAGATTTAGGGTTTAGGGTTTAAGGTTTAAGGTTTAGGATTGTTTAAGGTTTAGGGTAGATTAGGTTTAGGGTTTAGAGTTTAGTATTATGGTTACGGTTAGGGTTAGGGTTATTGTTAGAGTTAGGGTTAGGGTTTGGGTTAGGGTTAGGGTTAAGTTTAGGGTTAGTGTTAGGGTTAGGGTTATGGTTAGTGTTAGAATTAGGGTTAGGGTTAGGGTCAGGTTTAGGTTTAGGGTTAGGGATAGGGTTAGGGTTAGATTTAGGGTTAGGTTTAGATTTATTGTTAGATTTAGGGTTTAGGGTTTAAGGTTTATGGTTTAGGATTTTTTAAGGTTTAGGGTGGATTAGGTTTAGGGTTTAGAGTTTAGTGTTATGGTTACGGTTAGGGTTAGGGTTAGGGATGGGGTTACGGTTAGGGTTAGGTTTATGGTACTGGTTAGGGTTAGGGTTAGGATTAGGGTTAGGGTAAAAGTTAGGGCGTTAGTGTTAGGGTTTGGGTTAGGGTTAGGGTTAGGGTTAGGGTTAGGGTTAGGGTTAGGGGTTAGGGTTAGTGTTAGGGTTAGGGTTATTATTAGGGGGTTAGGTTTAAGTTTAGGATTAGTGTTAGGGTTAGAATTAGAAATAGGGTTAGTGTTAGGATTAGGGTCAGGGTTAGGTTTAGGGTTAGGGTTAGGGTTAGGGTTAGGGTTAGTGTCAGTGAGGGTTTAGGGTTAGGGTTAGGGTTAGGGTTAGATTTAGGGTTAGGTTTAGGTTTATTGTTAGATTTAGGATTTAGGGTCTAAGGTTTATGGTTTAGGATTGTTTAAGGTTTAGGGTGGATTAGGTTTAGGGTTTAGAGTTTAGTGTTATGATTACGGTTAGGGTTAGGGTTAGGGTTAGGGTTAGGATTAGGGTTAAGGTTGGGGTTAGGATTAGGTTTAGGGTTAGGGTTAGGGTTAGGGTTAGGGTTAGGGTTAGGGTTAGGGTTAGGATTAGGGTTAGGGTTAGGTTTAGGTTAAGGGTTAGGTGTTAGGGTTAGGGTTATGGTTATTGTTAGGTTTAGGGTTTAGGGTTTAGTGTTTAGGGTTTAAGGTTTAGGGTTTAGGATTTTTTAAGATTTAGGGTGGTTTAGGTTAAGGGTTTAGGGTTTAGAGTTTAGGATTGTTTAAGGTTTAGGGTTGTTTAGGGTATAGTGTTTAGGGTTAAAAGTTTAGGGTTGTTTAGGGTTTAGTGTTTAGGGTTTAGTGTTGTTTAAGGTTTATTGTTTAAGGTTTAGGTTTTAGGGTTGTTTTGGGTTTAGTGTTTAGTGTTGTTTAGGGTATAGTGTTAATGGTTTAGGGTTTAGGGTTATTTAGGGTTTAGTGTTTAAAGTTTAGGGTATAGGGTTGTTTAGGGTTTAGTGTTTAGGGTTGTTTATGGTTTAGTGATTAGGGTTGTTTAGGGTTGTTTAGAGGTTAGAGTTTAGGGTTATTCAGGGTTTATGATTTAGGGTTGTTCAGGGTTTAGGATTTATGGTTGTTCAGGGTTTAGGATTTAGGGATTAAGCTTAAGGGGTTAGGGTTTGGGTTAGGGTTAGGGTTAGGGTTAACATTAGGGTTAGAGTTAGGGTTAGAGTTAGGGTTATGGGGTTATGTTAGGCTTAAGGTTAGGGTTAGGGTTATGGGGTTAAGGTTAGGGTTGGGGTTAGGGTTAGGTTTAGGTTTAGGGTTAGTGATAGGGTTATGGTTATTCTTAGATTTATGGTTTAAAATTTAGGGCTTATGGTTTAAGGTTTAGGGTTTAGGATTGTTTAAGTTTTAGGGTGGTTTAGGTTTTGGGTATAGAATTTAGCGTTTAAGATTGTTTAATGGTTAGGGTTGTTTAGGTTTTAGCGTTTAGAGTTGTTTAGGGTTTTTTAGGGTTGTTTATAATTTAGTGTTTAGGGTTGTTCAGTATTTATGATTTAAGATATTTTAAGGTTTAGGGTTTAAGGTTGTATAGTGTTTTAGGGTTTAGGGTATAATGTTTAGGGTTAAGGGTTTAGGATTGTTTAGGGTATAGTGTTAATGGTTTTAGGGTTTAGGCTTGTTTAGGGTTTAGTGTTTAGGGTTTAGGGTTTAGGGTTTCTTAACGTTTAGTGTTTATAGTTTAGGGTTTAGGGTGCTTTTGGAATTAGTGTTTAGGGTTTTTCGGGGTTTAGGGTTTAGGATTTAGGGTGTTAGGGTTAGTGTTAGGGTTAGGTTTAAGGTTAAGGTGAGGGTTAATGTGAGGGTTAAGGTTAGGGTTAGGGTTAAGGTTAGTGTTAGTGTTAGGGTAAGGGTTAGGGTTAGGGATAGGTTTATGGTTAGGGTTAGGGTTAGGGTTAAGGTTAGGGTTAGGGTTAGGGTTAGGGTTAGGGGTTTGGGTTAGGGTTAGTGTTAGGGGTTAGGGGTTAGTGTTAGGGTTAGGGTTAGGGTTAGGGTTAGGTTTAGTGTTAGGGTTATTATTAGGGGGTTAGGTTTTAGTTTAGGATTAGTGTTAGGGTTAGAATTAGAAATAGGGTTAGTGTTAGGATTAGGGTCAGGGTTAGGTTTAGGGATATGGTTAGGGTTAGGGTTAAGGCTAGAGTTAGGGTTAGGGTTAGATTTAAAGTTTAGGGTTTAGTGTTAGGATTAGGGATAGTGTAAGGTTTAGGGTTAGGTTTAGAGTTAGGGTTAGGTTTAGTGTTTGGGTTATGATTAGTGTTATTATTAGGGTTAGGGTTAGGGTCAGGTTTAGGTTTAGGGTTAGGGTTAGGGTTAGGGTTAGATTTAGGGTTAGGTTTAGGTTTATTGTTAGATTTAGGGTTTAGGGTTTAAGGTTTAAGGTTTAGGATTGTTTAAGGTTTAGGGTAGATTAGGTTTAGGGTTTAGACTTTAGTATTATGGTTACGGTTAGGGTTAGGGTTAGGGTTAGAGTTAGGGTTAGGGTTAGGGTTAGGGTTAGGGTTAGGATTACGGTTAAGGTTAGGGTTAATATTAGGGTTAGGGTTAGGGTAAAAGTTAGGGGGTTAGTGTTAGGGTTAGGGTTAGGGTTAGGGTTAGGGTTAGGTTAGGGTTAGGGTTAGGGTTAGGGTTAGGGGTTAGTGTTAGTGTTAGGGTTAGGGTTATTATTAGGGGGTTAGGTTTAAGTTTAGGAATAGTGTTAGGGTTAGAATTAGAAATAGGGTTAGTGTTAGGATTAGGGTCAGGATTAGGTTCAGGGTTAGGGTTAGGGTTAGGGTTAGGGTTAGGGTCAGGGAGGGTTTAGGTTTAGGATTAGGGTTAGGTTTAGATTTAGGGTTAGGTTTAGGTTTATTGTTAGATTTAGGATTTAGGGTCTAAAGTTTATGGTTTAGGATTGTTTAAGGTTTAGGGTGGATTAGGTTTAGGGTTTAGAGTTTAGTGTTATGGTTACGGTTAGGGTTAGGGTTAGGGTTAGGGTTAGGATTAGGGTTAAGTTTAGGGTTAGGATTAGGTTTAGGGTTAGGGTTAGGGTTAGGGTTAGGGTTAGGGTTAGGGTTAGGGTTAGGGTTAGGGTTAGGGTTAGGATTAGGGTTAGGGTTAGGGTTAGGGTAAGGGTTAGGGGTTAGGGTTAGGGTTATGGTTATTGTTAGGTTTATGGTTTAGGGTTTAGTGTTTAGGGTTTAAGGTTTAGGGTTTAGGATTGTTTAAGATTTAGGGTGGTTTAGGTTACGAGTTTAGGGTTTAGAGTTTAGGATTGTTTAAGGTTTAGGGTTGTTTAGGGTATAGTGTTTAGGGTTAAAAGTTTAGGGTTGTTTAGGGTTTAGTGTTTAGGGTTTAGGGTTGTTTAAGGTTTAGTGTTTAAGGTTTAGGTTTTAGGGTTGCTTTGGGTTTAGTGTTTAGTGTTGTTTAGGGTATAGTGTTAATGGTTTAGGGTTTAGGGTTATTTAGGGTTTAGTGTTTAAGGTTTAAGGTATAGGGTTGTTTAGGGTTTAGTGTTTAGGGTTGTTTATGGTTTAGTGATTAGGGTTGTTTAGGGTTGTTTAGAGGTTAGTGTTTAGGGTTATTCAGGGTTTATGATTTAGGGTTGTTCAGGGTTTAGGATTTATGGTTGTTCAGGGTTTAGGATTTAGGGATTAAGGTTAAGGGGTTAAGGTTAGGGTTAGGGTTAGGGTTAGGGTTAGGGTTAGCATTAGGGTTAGAGTTAGGGTTAGAGTTAAGGTTATGGGGTTATGTTAGGCTTAAGGTTAGGGTTAGGGTTATGGGGTTAAGGTTAGGGTTGGGGTTAGGGTTAGGTTTAGGTTTAGGGTTAGGGTTAGGGTTATGGTTATTCTTAGATTTATGGTTTAAAATTTAGGGTTTATGGTTTAAGGTTTAGGGTTTAGGATTGTTTAAGTTTTAGGGTGGTTTAGGTTTAGGGTATAGGGTTTAGCGTTTAAGATTGTTTAATGTTTAGGGTTGTTTAGGTTTAGCGTTTAGAGTTGTTTAGGGTTTTTTAGGGTTGTTTATGATTTAGTGTTTAGGGTTGTTCAGGATTTATGATTTAGGATATTTTAAGGTTTAGGGTTTAAGGTTGTACAGTGTTTTAGGGTTTAGGGTATAATGTTTAGTGTTAAGAGTTTAGGGTTGTTTAGGGTATAGTGTTAATGGTTTTAGGGTTTAGGCTTGTTTAGGGTTTAGTGTTTAGGGTTTAGGGTTTAGGGTTTTTTAGCGTTTAGTGTTTATAGTTTAGGGTTTAGCGTGCTTTTGGAATTAGTGTTTAGGGTTTTTCGGGGATTAGGGTTTAGGATTTTGGGAGTTAGGGTTAGTGTTAGGGTTAGGTTTAGGGTTAAGGTGAGGGTTAGGGTGAGGGTTAAGGTTAGGGTTAGGGTTAATGTTAGTGTTAGTGTTAGAATAAGGGTTAGGGTTAGGGATAGGTTTATGGTTAGGGTTAGGGTTAGGGTTAAGGTTAGGGTTAGGGTTAGGGTTAGGGTTAGGGGTTTGGGTTAGGGTTAGTGTTAGGGGTTAGGGGTTAGTGTTAGGGTTAGGGTTAGGGTTAGGGTTAGGGTTAGGTTTAGTGTTAGGGTTATTATTAGGGTGTTAGGTTTTAGTTTAGGATGAGTGTTAGGGTTAGAATTAGAAATAGGGTTAGTGTTAGGATTAGGGTCAGGGTTAGGTTTAGAAATATGGTTAGGGTTAGGGTTAAGAGTAGGGTTAAAGTTAGGGTTAGAATTAAAGTTTAGGGTTTAGTGTTAGGATTAGGGATAGTGTGAGGTTTAGGGTTAGGTTTAGGGTTAGGTTTAGGGTTAGTGTTTGGGTTATGATTAGTGTTAGGATTAGGATTAGGGTTAGGGTAAGGTTTATGTTTAGGGTTAGGGTTAGGGTTAGGGTTAGATTTAGGGTTAGGTTTAGGTTTATTGTTAGATTTAGGGTTTAGGGTTTAAGGTTTATGGTTTAGGATTGTTTAAGTTTAAGGGTGGATTAGGTTTAGGGTTTAGAGTTTATTATTATGGTTACGGTTATGGTTAGGGTTAGGGTTAGAGTTAGGGTTAGGGTTAGGGTTAGGGTTAGGGTTAAGGTTAGGGTTAGTGTTAGGGTTAGGGTTATGGTTAGTGTTAGGATTAGAGTTAGGGTTAGGGTCAGGGTTAGGTTTAGGGTTAGGGATAGGGTTAGGGTTAGATTTAGGGTTAGGTTTAGGTTTATTGTTAGATTTAGGGTTTAGGGTTTAAGGTTTATGGTTTAGGATTGTTTAAAGTTTAGGGTGGATAAGGTTTAGGGTTTAGAGTTTAGTGTTATGGTTAAGGTTAGGGTTAGAGTTAGGGATGGAGTTAGGTTTAGGGTTAGGGTTATGGTAAGGGTTAGGTTTAGGGTTAGCGTTAGGGTTAGGGTAAAAGTTAGGGGGTTAGTGTTAGGGTTTGTGTTAGGGTTAGGGTTAGGGTAAGGGTTAGGTTAGGGTTAGGGTTAGGGTTAGGGTTAGGGTTAGGGTTAGGTTAGGGTTAGGGTTAGGGTTAGGGTTAGGTTTAAGGGTTAGGGTTAGTGAAAGGGTTAGGGTTATAATTAGGGGGTTAGGTTTAAGTTTATGATTAGTGTTAGGGTTAGATTTAGAAATAGGGTTAGTGTTAGGATTAGGGTCAGGGTTAGGTTTAGGGTTAGGGTTAGGGTTAGGGTCAGGCAGGGTTTAGGGTTAGGGTTAGGGTTAGGGTTAGATTTAGGGTTAGGTTTAGGTTTATTGTTAGATTTAGGATTTAGGGTCTAAGGTTTATGGTTTAGGATTGTTTAAGGTTTAGGGTGGATTAGGTTTAGGGTTTAGAGTTTAGTGTTATGGTTACGGTTAGGGTTAGGGTTAGGGTTAGGATTAGGGTTAAGATTAGGGTTAGGATTAGGTTTAGGGTTAGGGATAGGGTTAGCGTTAGGGTTAGGGTTAGGGTTAGGGTTAGGGTTAGGATTAGGTTTAGGGTTAGGGTTACGGTTGGGGTTAGGGTTAGGGTTAGGATTAGGGTTAAGGTTAGGGTTAGGTTTAGGGTTAGGGTTAGGGTTAGGGTTAGAGTTAGGGTTAGGTTTAGGATTAGGGTTAGGGTTAGGGTTAGGGTAAGGGTTAGGGGTTAGGGTTAGGGTTATGGTTATTGTTAGGTTTAGGGTTTAGAGTTTAGTGTTTACAGTTTAAGGTTTAGGGTTTAGGATTGTTTATGATTTAGGGTGGTTTAGGTTAAGGGTTTAGAATTTAGAGTTTAGGATTGTTTAAGGTTTAGGGTTGTTTAGGGTATAGTGTTTAGGGTTAAAAGTTTAGGGTTGTTTAGGGTTTAGTGTTTAGGGTTTAGGGTTATTTAAGGTTTAGTGTTTAAGGTTTAGGTTTTAGGGTTGTTTTGGGTTTAGTGTTTAGTGTTGTTTAGGGTATAGTGTTAATGGTTTAGGGTTTAGGGTTATTTAGGGTTTTGTGTTAAGGTTTAAGGTATAGGGTTGTTTAGGTTTTAGTGTTTAGGGTTGTTTATGGTTTAGTGATTAGGGTTGTTTAGGGTTGTTTAGAGGTTAGTGTTTAGGGTTATTCAGGGTTTATGATTTAGGGTTGTTCAGGGTTTAGGATTTATGGTTTTTCAGGGTTTAGGATTTAGGGATTAAGGTTAAGGGGTTAGAGTTAGGGTTAGGGTTAGGGTTAGCATTAGGGTTAGAGTTAGGGTTAGAGTTAGGGTTATGGGGTTATGTTAGGCTTAAGGTTAGGTTTAGGGTTATGGGGTTAAGGTTAGGGTTGGGGTTAGGGTTAGGTTTAGGTTTAGGGTTAGGGTTAGGGTTATGGTTATTCTTAGATTTATTGTTTAAAATTTAGGGTTTATGGTTTAAGGTTTAGGATTTAGGATTGTTTAAGTTTTAGGGTGGTTTAGGTTTAGGGTATAGAATTTAGCGTTTCAGATTGTTTAATGGTTAGGGTTGTTTAGATTTTAGCGTTTAGAGTTGTTTAGGTTTTTTAGGGTTGTTTATGATTTTGTGTAGGGTTGTTCAGGATTTATGATTTAGGATATTATAAGGTTTAGGGTTTAAGGTTGTATAGTGTTTTAGGGTTTAGGGTATAATGTTTAGTGTTAAGGGTTTTGGGTTGTTTAGGGTATAGTGTTAATGGTTTTAGGGTTTAGGCTTGTTTAGGGTTTAGTGTTTAGGGTTTAGGGTTTAGGGTTTTTTAGCGTTTAGTGTTTATAGTTTAGGGTTTAGGGTGCTTTTGGAATTAGTGTTTAGGGTTTTTCGGGGTTTAGGGTTTAGGATTTAGGGTGTTAGGTTTAGTGTTAGGGTTAGGTTTAGGGTTAAGGTGAGGGTTAGGGTGAGGGTTAAGGTTAGGGTTAGGGTTAAGGTTAGTGTTAGTGTTAGGGTAAGGGTTAGGGTTAGGGATAGGGTTAGGGTTAGGGTTAGGGTTAGGGTTAGGGTTAGGGTTAGGGTTAGGGTTAGGGTTAGGGTTAGGGTTAGGGGTTAGGGTTAGGGTTAGTGTTAGGGGTTAGGCGTTAGTGTTAGGGTTATGGTTAGGGTTAGGGTTAGGGTTAGGTTTAGTGTTAGGGTTATTATTAGGGGGTTAGGTTTTAGTTAAGGATTAGTGTTAGGGTTAGATTTAGAAAAAGGGTTAGTGTTAGGATTAGGGTCAGTGTTAGGTTTAGGGATAGGGTTAGGGTTAGGGTTAAGGGTAGGGTTAGGGTTAGGATTAGATTTAAAGTTTAGGGTTTAGTGTTAGGATTAGGAATAGTGTGAGGTTTAGGGTTAGGTTTAGGGTTAGGGTTAGGGTTAGTGTTTGGGTTATGATTAGTGTTAGGATTAGGGTTAGGGTTAGGGTCAGGTTTAGGTTTAGGGTTAGGGTTAGGGTTAGGGTTAGATTTAGGGTTAGGTTTAGGTTTATTGTTAGATTTAGGGTTTAGGGTTTAAGGTTTATGGTTTAGGATTGTTTAAGGTTTAGGGTGGATTAGGTTTAGGGTTTAAAGTTTAGTATTATGGTTACGGTTAGGGTTAGGGTTAGGGTTAGAGTTAGGTTTAGGGTTATTTTTAGGGTTAGGGTTAGGGTTAAGGTTAGGGTTAGTGTTAGGGTTAGGGTTATGGTTAGTGTTAGGATTAGGGTTAGGGTTAGGGTCAGGGTTAGGTTTAGGGTTAGGGATAGGGTTAGGGTTAGATTTAGGGTTAGGTTTAGGTTTATTGTTAGATTTAGGGTTTAGGGTTTAAGGTTTATGGTTTAGGATTGTTTAAGGTTTAGGGTAGATTAGGTTTAGGGTTTAGAGTTTAGTGTTATGGTTACGGTTAGGGTTAGGGTTAGGGATTGGGTTAAGGTTAGGGTTAGGGTTATGGTAAGTGTTAGGGTTAGGGTTAGGGTTAGGGTAAAAGTTAGGGGGTTAGTTTTAGGGTTTGGGTTAGGGTTAGGGTTAGGGTTAGGGTAGGGTTAAGGTTAGGGTTAGGGTTAGGGTTAGGGTTAGTGTTAGGGTTAGGGTTATTATTAGGGGGTTAGGTTTAAGTTTAGGATCAGTGTTAGGGTTAGAATTAGAAATAGGTTTAGTGTTAGGATTAGGGTCAGGGTTAGGTTTAGGGTTAGGGTTAGGGTTAGGGTTAGGGTTAGGGTCAGGGAGGGTTTAGGGTTAGGGTTAGATTTAGGGTTAGGTTTAGGTTTATTGTTAGATTTATGGTTTAGGGACTACGGTTTATGGTTTAGGATTGTTAAAGATTTAGGGTGGATTAGGTTTAGGGTTTAGAGTTTAGTGTTATGGTTACGGTTAGGGTTAGGGTTAGGGTTAGGGTTAGGATTAGGGTTAAGGTTAGTGTTAGGGTTAGGTTAGGGTTAGGGTTAGGGTTAGGGTTAGGGTAAGGGTTAGGGGTTAGGGTTAGTGTTAGGGTTAAGGTTAGGGTTAGGGTTAAGGTTAGGGTTAGGGTTAGGGTTAGGGTTAGGGTTAGGGTTAGGGTTAGGTTTAGGGTAAGGTTAGGGTTAGGGTTAGGGTTAGGGTTAGGGGTTAGGGTTAGGGTTAGGGTTAGAAGTTAGGGGTTAGGGTTAGGGTTAGGGTTAGTGTTAGGGTTATGGTTAGGGTTAGGGTGAGGGTTAGGGTTAGGGTTATGTGGTTATGTTAGGCTTAAGGTTAGGGTTAGGGTTATGGGGTTAAGGTTAGGGTTGGGGTTAGGTTTAGGTTTAGGGTTAGGGTTAGGGTTATGGTTATTCTTAGATTTATGGTTTAAAATTTAGGGTTTATGGTTTAAGGTTTAGGGTTTAGGATTGTTTAAGTTTTAGGGTGGTTTAGGTTTAGGGTATAGGATTTAGCGTTTAAGATTGTTTAATGTTTAGGGTTGATTATGTTTTAGCGTTTAGAGTTGATTATGTTTTTTTAGGGTTGTTTATGATTTAGTGTTTAGGGTTGTTCAGGATTTATGATTTAGGATATTTTAAGGTTTAGGGTTTAAGTTTGTATAGTGTTTTAGGGTTTAGGCTATAATGTTTAGGGTTAAGGGTTTAGGGTTGTTTAGGGTATAGTGTTAATGGTTTTAGGGTTTAGGCTTGTTTAGGGTTTAGAGTTTAGGGTTTAGGGTTTAGGGTTTTTTAGCGTTTAGTGTTTAGAGTTTAGGGTTTAGGGTGCTTTTGGAATTAGTGCTTAGAGTTTTTCTGGGTTTAGGGTTTAGGATTTAGGGTGTTAGGGTTAGTGTTAGGGTTAGGTTTAGGGTTGGGGTGAGGGTTAGGGTGAGGGTTAGGGTGAGGGTTAAGGTTAGGGTTAGGGTTAAGGTTAGTGTTAGTGTTAGGGTAAGGGTTAGGTTTAGGGATAGGGTTAGGGTTAGGGTTATGGTTAGGGTTAGGGTTAGTGTTAGGGTTAGGTTAGGGTTAGGGTTAGGGTTAGGGGTTAGGGTCAGGGTTAGTGTTAGGGGTTAGGGGTTAGGGTTAGGGTTAGGGTTAGGGTTATGGTTAGTGTTAGGATTAGGGTTAGGGTTAGGGTCAGGGTTAGGTTTAGGGTTAGGGTTAGGGTTAGGGTTAGATTAAGAAATAGGTTTATGTTTATTGTTAGATTTAGGGTTTAGGGTTTAAGGTTTATGGTTTAGGATTGTTTAAGGTTTAGGGTGGATTAGGTTTAGGGTTTAGAGTTTAGTATTATGGTTACGGTTAGGGTTAGGGTTAGGGTTAGGGTTAGGGTTAGGGTTAGGGTTAGGGTTAGGTTTAGGGTTAGGGTTAGGGTTAAGGTTAGTGTTAGGCCTAGGGTTAGGGTTATGGTTAGTGTAAGGATTAGGGTTAGGTTTAGTGTCAGGGTTAGGTTTAGGGTTAGGGTTAGGGTTAGGGTTAGATTTAGGGTCAGGTTTAGGTTTATTGTTAGATTTAGGGTTTAGGGTTTAAGGTTTATGGTTTAGGATTGTTTAAGGTTTAGGGTGGATTAGGTTTAGGGTTTAGAGTTTAGGGTTATGGTTACAGTTAGTGTTAGGGTTTGGGTTAGGGTTAGGGTTAGGGTTAGGGTAATGGTCAGGGTTAGGGTTAGGGTTAGGGTTAGGGTTAGCATTAGGGTTAAAGTTAGGGTTAGAGTTAGGGTTAGAGTTAGGGTTATGGGGTTATGTTAGGCTTAAGGTTAGGGTTAGGGTTATGGGGTTAAGGTTAGGGTTGGGGTTAGGGTTAGGTTTAGGTTTAGGGTTAGGGTTAGGGTTATGGTTATTCTTAGATTTATGGTTTAAAATTTAGGGTTTATGGTTTAAGGTTTAGTGTTTAGGATTGTTTAAGTTTTAGGGTGGTTTAGGTTTAGGTTATAGAATTTAGCGTTTCAGATTGTTTAATGGTTAGGGTTGTTTAGGTTTTAGCGTTTAGAGTTCTTTAGGGTTTTTTAGGGTTGTTTATAATTTAGTGTTTAGGGTTGTTCAGGATTTATGTTTTAGGATATTTTAAGGTTTAGGGTTTAAGGTTGTATAGTGTTTTAGGGATTAGGGTATAATGTTTAGGGTTAAGGGTTTAGGGTTGTTTAGGGTATAGTGTTAATGGTTTTAGCGTTTAGGCTTGTTTAGGGTTTAGTGTTTAAAGTTTAGGGTTTAGGGTTTTTTAGCGTTTAGTGTTTATAGTTTAGGGTTTAGGGTGCTTTTGGAATTAGTGTTTAGGGTTTTTCGGGGTTTAAGGTTTAGGATTTAGGGTTTTAGGGTTAGTGTTAGGGTTAGGTTTAGGGTTAAGGTGAGGGTTAGGGTGAGGGTTAAGTTTAGGGTTAGGGTTAAGGTTAGTGTTAGTGTTAGGGTAAGGGTTAGGGTTAGGGATAGGGTTAGGGTTAGAATTAGGGTTAAGTTTAGGGTTAGGGATAGGTTTAGGGGTTAGGGTTAGGGTTAGTGTTAGGGGTTAGGGGTTAGTGTTAGGGTTAGGGTTAGGGTTAGGATTAGGGTTAGGGTTAGGTATAGTGTTAGGGTTATTATTAGGGGGTTAGGTTTTAGTTTAGGATTAGTGTTAGGGTTAGAATTAGAAATAGGGTTAGTGTTAGGATTAGGGTCAGGGTTAGGTTTAGGGATAGGGTTAAGGTTAAGGGTAGGGTTAGGGTTAGGGTTA
>NC_137985.1:192500-220000 GCF_963924665.1 Micromys minutus | reverse complement strand
TTTAGGTTGGATTAGGTTTAGGGTTTAGAGTTTAGTGTTATGGTTACGGTTAGGGTTAGGGTTACGGTTAGGGTTAGGATTAGGGTTAAGGTTAGGGTTAGGGTTAGGTTTAGGGTTATTGTTAGGGTTAGGTTAGGGTTACGATTAGGGTTAGGGTTAGGGTTAGGGTTAGGGTAAGGGTTAGGGGTTAGGGTTAGGGTTAGGGTTAAGATTAGGGTTAGGGTTAAGGTTAGGGTTATGGTTATGGTTAGGGTTAGGGTTAGGGTTAGGGTTAGGGTAAGTTTAGGGTTAGGGTTATGGTTAGGGTTAGGGTTAGGGTTAGGGTGAGGGTTAGGGTTAGGGTTATGTGGTTATGTTAGGCTTAAGGTTAGGGTTATGGTTATGGTTAGGGTTAGGTTTAGGGTTAGGGTTAGGGTTATGGTTATTCTTAAATTTATGGTTTAACATTTATGGTTTAAGGTTTAGGGTTTAGGATTGTTTAAGTTTTTAGGGCCGTTGCTAGGGCCGTTGTTAGGGCCGTTGCTAGGGCCCTTGTTAGGGCCGTTGCTAGGGCCGTTGCTAGGGGCGTTGCTAGGGCCGTTGCTAGGGCCGTTGTTAGGGCCGTTGCTAGGGCTGTTGTTAGGGCCGTTGCTAGGGCCGTTGCTAGGGCCGTTGCTAGGGCGGTTGCTAGGGCCCTTGTTAGGGCCGTTGCTAGGGCCGTTGCTAGGGTCGTTGCTAGGGCCGTTGCTAGGGCCGTTGTTAGGGCCGTTGCTAGGGCCTTTGTTAGGGCCGTTGCTAGGGCCTTTGTTAGGGCCGTTGCTAGGGCCGTTTCTAGGGCCGTTGCTAGGGCCGTTGTTAGGGCCGTTCCTTGGGCCGTAGTTAGGGCCATTATTAGGGCCGTTGCTAGGGCCGTTGTTAGGGCCGTTGCTAGGGCCCTTGTTAGGGCCGTTGCTAGGGCTGTTGTTAGGGCCGTTGTTACGGCCCTTGTTAGGGCCGTTGCTAGGGCCGATGCTAGGGCCGTTGATAGGGCTGTTTCTAGGGCCGTTGTTAGGGCCGTTGCTAGGGCCGTTTCTAGGGCCGTTGCTAGGGCCGTTGCTAGGGCCGTTCTTAGGGCCGTTGCTAGGGCCGTTGTTAGGGCCGTTGCTAGGGCCGTTGTTAGGGCCGTTGCTAGGGCCGTTGTTAGAGCCGTTGCTAAAGCCGTTGCTAGGGCCGTTGCTAGGACCGTTGCTTGGGCGGTTGCAAGGGCCGTTGTTAGGGTCGTTGCTAGGGCCCTGTTAGGGCCGTTGCTAGGGCCGTTGTTAGGGCCGTTGCTAGGGCCGTTGCTAGGGCCGTTGTTAGGTCCGTTGCTAGGGCCGTTGCTAGGGCCCTTGTTAGGGCCATTGCTAGGACCGTTGCTAGGGCCCTTGTTAGGGCCGTTGCTAGGGCCGTAGCTAGGGCCGTTGCTAGGGCCGTTGCTACGGCCGTTGCTAGGGCCCTTGTTAGGGCCGTTGCTAGGGCCCTCGTTAGGGCCGTTGCGAGGGCCGTTGCTAGGGCCGTTTTTAGGGCCGTTGGTAGGGCCGTTGCTAGGGCCGTTGTTAGGGCCGTTGCTAGGGCCGTTGCTAGGGCCGTTGCAAGGGCTGTTGTTAGGGCCGTTGCTAGGGCCCTTTTTAGGGCCGTTGCTAGGGCCGTTACTAGGGCCGTTGCTAGTCCCGTTGTTAGGGCCGTTGCTAGTCCCGTTGTTAGGGCCGTTGCTAGGGCCGTTGCTTGGGCCGTTGCTAGGGCCCTTGTTAGGGCCGTTGCTAAGGCCGTTGCTAGGGCCGTTTCTAGGGCCGTTGCTAGGGCACATGTTAGGGCCGTTGCTAGGGCCGTAGCTAGGGCCGTTGCTTGGGCCGTTGCTAGGGCCGTTGCTTGGGCCCTTGTTAGGGCCGCTGCTAGGGCCGTTGCTAGGGCCGTTGCTAGGGCCGTTGATAGAACGGTTGCTATGGCCTTTGTTAGGGCCTTTGCTAGGGCCGTTGTTAGGGCCGTTGCTAGGGCCATTGCTAGGGCCGTTGCTAGGGCCGTTTCTAGGGCCGTTGCTAGGGCCGTTGCAAAGGCCGTTGCTAGGGCCGTTGCTAGGGCCGTTGCTAGGGCCGTTGCTATGGCCGTTGCTAGGGCCGTTGTTAGGGCCGTTGCTAGGGCCGTTGCTAGCGCCGTTGCTATGGCCGTTGCAAGGGCCCTTGTTAAGGCCATTGCTAGAGCCTTTGCTAGGGCCGTTGCTTGGGCCGTTGTTAGGGCCGTTGCTAGGGCCCTTGTTAGGGCCGCTGCTAGGGCCGTTGCTAGGGCCGTTTCAAGGACCGTTGTTAGAACCGTTGCTAGGGCCCTTGTTAGGGCCGTTGCTAAGGCCGTTGTTAGGGCCGTTGCTAGGGCCGTTGCTAGGGCCGTTGCTAGGGTTGTTCCTAGGGCCGTTTCAAGGGCAGTTATCAGGGCGGTTGCTAGGGCCCTTGTTAGGGCCGTTGCTAGGGCCCTCGTTAGGGCCGTTGCTAGGGCCGTTGTTAGGGCCGTTGGTAGGGCCGTTGCTAGGGCTGTTGTTAGGCCCGTTGCTAGGGCCGTTGCTAGGGCCGTTGTTAGGGCCGTTGGTAGGGCCATTGCTAGGGCCGTTGTTAGGGGCGTTGCTAAGGCCGTTGTTAGGGCCGTTGCTAGGGCCGTTGTTAGGTCCGTTTTCAGGGCCGTTGTTTGGACCGTTGTCAGGGCCGTTGTTAGGGCCGTTGTTAGGGCCGTTGCTAGGGCCGTTGCTAGGGCCGTTGTTAGGGCCCTTGTTAGGGCCGTTGTTAGGGCACTTGTTTGGGCCGTTGCTAGGGCCCTTGTTAGGGCCGTTGCTAGGGCCGTTGCTAGGGCCGTTGCTAGGGCCGTTGCTAGGGCCCTTGTTAGGGCCGTTGCTAGGGCCGTAGCTAGGGCCGTTGCTAGGGCCGTTGCTAGGGCCCTTGTTAGGGCCGTTACTAGGGCCCTTGTTAGGGCCGTTGCTAGGGCCCTTGTTAGGGCCGTTGCTAGGGCCCTTGTTAGGGCCGTTGCTAGGGCCCTTGTTAGGTCCGTTGCTAGGACCCTTGTTAGGGCCGTTGCTAGGGCCCTTGTTAGGGCCGTTGCTAGGGCCGTTGTTAGGGCCGTTGCTAGGGCCGTTCCTAGGGCCGTTGTTAGGGCCGTTGCTAGGGCCGTTGTTAGGGCCATTGCAAGGGCCGTTGTTAGGGCCGTTGCTAGGGCCGTTGCTAGGGCCCTTGTTAGGTCCGTTGTCAGGGCCGTTGTTTGGACCGTTGTCAGGGCCGTTGTTAGGGCCGTTGCTAGGGCCGTTGTTAGGGCCATTGCAAGGGCCGTTGTTAGGGCCGTTGCTAAGGCCGTTGCTAGGGCCGTTGCTAGGGCCCTTGTTAGGGCCGTTGCTAGGGCCGTTGCTAGGGCCGTTGCTAGGGCCGTTGCTAGGGCCCTTGTTAGGGCCGTTGCTAGGGCCATTGCTTGGGCCGTTGCTAGGGCCGTTGCTAGGGCCCTTGTTAGGGCCGTTGCTAGGGCCGTAGCTAGGGCCGTTGCTAGGGCCGTTGCTAGGGCCGTTGTTAGGGCCGTTGCTAGGGCCCTTGTTAGGTCCGTTGTCAGGGCCGTTGTTTGGACCGTTGTCAGGGCCGTTGTTAGGGCCGTTGCTAAGGCCGTCGCTAGGGCCGTTGCTAGGGCCCTTGTTAGGGCCGTTGCTAAGGCCCTTGTTAGGGCCGTTGCTAGGGCCGTTGCTAGGGCCGTTGCTAGGGCCGTTGCTAGGGCCCTTGTTAGGGCCGTTGCTAGGGCCCTTGTTAGGGCCGTTGCTAGGGCCCTTGTTAGGGCCGTTGCTAGGGCCCTTGTTAGGGCCGTTGCTAGGGCCCTTGTTAGGGCCGTTGCTAGGGTAGTTGTTAGGGCTGTTGCTAGGGCCGTTGCTAGGGCCATTGCTAGGGTTGTTCCTAGGGCCCTTGTTAGGGCCGTTGCTAGGGCCGTAGCTAGGGCCGTTGCTAGGGCCGTTGCTAGGGCCCTTGTTAGGGCCGTTGCTAGGGCCCTTGTTAGGGCCGTTGCTAGGGCCCTTTTTAGGGTCGTTGCTAGGGCCGTTGCTAGGGCCGTTGCTAGGGCCCTTGTTAGGGCCGTTGCTAGGGCCGTTGCTAGGGCCGTTGCTAGGGCCGTTGCTAGGGCGCTTGTTAGGGCTGTTGCTAGGGCCGTTGCTAGGTCCCTTGTTAGGGCCGTTGTTTGGACCGTTGTCAGGGCCGTTGTTAGGGTCGTTGCTAAGGCCGTTGCTAGGGCCGTTGTTAGGGCCCTTGTTAAGGCCGTTGCTAGGGCCCTTGTTAGGGCCGTTGCTAGGGCCCTTGTTAGGGCCGTTGCTAGGGCCCTTGTTTGGGCCGTTGCTAGGGCCCTTGTTAGGGCCGTTGCTAGGGCCCTTGTTAGGGCCGTTGCTAGGGCCCTTGTTAGGGCCGTTGATAGGGCCCTTGTTAGGGCCGTTGCTAGGGCCGTTGCTAGGGCCGTTGTTAAAGCCGTTGCTAGGGCCGTTGCTAGGGTCGTTGCTAGGGCCGTTGTTTGGGCCGTTGTTAGGGCCGTTGCTAGGGCCGTTGCTAGGGCCGTTGTTAGGGCCGTTGCTAGGGCCGTTGCTAGGGCCGTGGTTAGGGCAGTTGCTAGGGCCATTGTTAGGGCCGTTGCTAGGGCCTTTGTTAGGGCCGTTGCTAGGGCCGTTGCTAGGGCCGTTGCTAGGGCCGTTGCTAGGTCCGTTGCTAGGGCCGTGGTTAGGGCCATTGTTAGGGCCGTTGCTAGGGCCGTTGCTAGGGCCGTTGCTAGGGCCGTTGTTAGGGCCGTTCCTAGGGCCGTTGTTAGGGCCGTTGCTAGGGCCGTTGTTAGGGCCGTTGCAAGGGCCGTTGTTAGGGTTGTTGCTAGGGCCCTGGTTAGGGCCGTTGCTAGGGCCCTTTTTAGGGCCGTTGCTAGGGCCGTTGCTAGGGCCGTTGCTAGGGCCCTTGTTAGGGCCGTTGCTAGGGCCGTTGCTAGGGCCGTTGCTAGGGCCCTTGTTAGGGCCGTTGCTAGGGCCGTTGCTAGGGCCGTTGCTAGGGCCGTTGCTAGGGCCCTTGTTAGGGCCGTTGCTAGGGCCGTTGCTTGGGCCGTTGCTAGGGCCGTTGCTAGGGCCCTTGTTAGGGCCGTTGCTAGGGCCGTAGCTAGGGCCGTTGCTAGGGCCGTTGCTAGGGCCGTTGTTAGGGCTGTTGCTAGGGCCGTTGTTAGGTCCGTTGTCAGGGCCGTTGCTAGGGCCCTTGTTAGGGCCGTTGCTAGGGCCCTTGTTATAGCCGTTGATAGGGCCCTTGTTAGGGCCGTTGCTAGGGCCGTTGCTAGGGCCGTTGTTTGGGCCGTTGCTAGGGCCGTTGCTAGGGCCGTTGCTAGGGCCGTTTCTAGGGCCGTTTCTAGGGCCGTTGTTAGGGCCGTTGCTAGGGCTGTTGCTAGGGCCGTGGTTAGGGCAGTTGCTAGGGCCGTTGCTAGGGCCGTTGCTAGGGCCGTTTCTAGGGCCGTTGCTAGGACCGTTTTTAGGGCCTTTGTTAGGGCCGTTGCTAGGGCCCTTGTTAGGGCCGTTGCTAGGGCCCTTGTTAGGGCCGTTGCTAGGGCCCTTTCTAGGGCCATTGTTAGGGCCGTTGCTAGGGCCGTTGCTAGGGCCCTTGTTAGGGCCGTTGCTAGGGCCGTTGCTAGGGCCGTTGCTAGGGCCGTTGCTAGGGCCCTTGTTAGGGCCGTTATAGGGCCGTAGCTAGGGCCGTTGCTAGGGCCGTTGCTAGGGCCCTTGTTAGGGCCGTTGCTAGGGCCCATGTTAGGGCCGTTGCTAGGGCCCTTTTTAGGGCCGTTGCTAGGGCTGTTGCTAGGGCCGTTGCTAGGGCCCTTGTTAGGGCCGTTGCTAGGGCCGTTGCTAGGGCCGTTGCTAGGGCCGTTGCTAGGGCCCTTGTTAGGGCCGTTGCTAGGGCCGTTGCTAGGGCCGTTGCTAGGGCCGTTGCTATGGCCCTTGTTAGGGCCGTTGCTAGGGCCGTAGCTAGGGCCGTTGCTAGGGCCGTTGCTAGGGCCCTTGTTAGGGCCGTTGATAGGGCCCTTGTTAGGGCCGTTGCTAGGGCCCTTGTTAGGGCCGTTGCTAGGGCCCTTGTTAGGGCCGTTGCTAGGGCCCTTGTTAGGGCCGTTGCTAGGGCCCTTGTTAGGGCCGTTGCTAGGGCCGTTGCTAGGGCCGTTGCTAGGGCCCTTGTTAGGGCCGTTGCTAGGGCCCTTGTTAGGGCCGTTGCTAGGGCCCTTGTTAGGGCCGTTGCTAGGGCCCTTGTTAGGGCCGTTGCTAGGGCCCTTGTTAGGGCGGTTGCTAGGGCCGTTGTTAGGGCCGTTGCTAGGTCCGTTGCTAGGGCCGTTGCTAGGGTTGTTCCTAGGGCCGTTTCAAAGGCCGTTGTTAGGGCCGTTGCTAGGGCCCTTGTTAGGGCCGTTGCTAGGGCCGTTGTTAGGGCCGTTGCTAGGGCCGTTGCTAGGGCCGTTGTTAGGGCCGTTGCTAGGGCCGTTTCTAGGGCCCTTGTTTGGGCCGTTGCTAGGGCCGTTGCTAGGGCCCTTGTTAGTGCCGTTGCTAGGGCCGTTGCTAGGGCCGTTGCTAGGGCCGTTGCTAGGGCCCTTGTTAGGGCCGTTATAGGGCCGTAGCTAGGGCTGTTGCTAGGGCCGTTGCTAGGGCCCTTGTTAGGGCCGTTGCTAGGGCCCTTGTTAGGGCCGTTGCTAGGGCCGTTGCTAGGGCCCTTGTTAGGGCCGTTGCTAGGGCCGTAGCTAGGGCCGTTGCTAGGGCCGTTGCTAGGGCCGTTGCTAGGGTTGTTCCTAGGGCCGTTTGAAGGGCCGTTGTTAGGGCCGTTGCTAGGGCCCTTGTGAGGGCCGTTGCTAGGGCCGTTGTTAGGGCCGTTGCTAGGGCCGTTGCTAGGGCCGTTGTTAGGGCCGTTGCTAGGGCCGTTGCTAGGGCCCTTGTTAGGGCCGTTGCTAGGGCCGTTGCTAGGGCCCTTGTTAGGGCTGTTGCTAGGGCCCTTGTGAGGGCCGTTGCTAGGGCCCTTGTTAGGGCCGTTGCTAGGGCCGTTGCTATGGCCGTTTCTAGGGCCCTTGTAAGGGCCGTTGCTAGGGCCGTTGCTAGGGCCGTTGCTAGGGCCGTTGCTAGGGCCCTTGTTAGGGCCGTTATAGGGCCGTAGCTAGGGCCGTTGCTAGGGCCGTTGCTAGGGCCGTTGCTAGGGCCCTTGTTAGGGCCGTTGCTAGGGCCGTTGCTAGGGCCGTTGCTTGGGCCGTTGCTAGGGCCCTTGTTAGGGCAGTTGCTAGGGCCGTTGCTAGGGCCATTGCTAGGGTCTTTGTTAGGGCCGTTGCTAGGGCCGTTGCTAGGGCCGTTGCTAGGGCCGTTGCTAGGGCCGTTGCTAGGGCCCTTGTTAGGGCCGTTGATAGGGCCCTTGTTAGGGCCGTTGCTAGGGCCCGTGTTAGGGCCGTTGCTAGGGCCCTTGTTAGGGCCGTTGCTAGGGCCGTTGCTAGGGCCGTTGCTAGGGCCGTTGCTAGGGCCGTTGCTAGGGCCCTTGTTAGGGCCGTTGATAGGGCCCTTGTTAGGGCCGTTGCTAGGGCCCTTGTTAGGGCCGTTGCTAGGGCCCTTGTTAGGGCCGTTGCTAGGGCCGTTTCTAGGGCCGTTGCTAGGGCCCTTGTTAGGGCCGTTGCTAGGGCCGTAGCTAGGGCCGTTGCTAGGGCCGTTACTAGGGCCCTTGTTAGGGCCGTTGCTAGGGCCGTTGCTAGGGCCGTTGCTAGGGCCCTTGTTAGGGCTGTTGATAGGGCCCTTGTTAGGGCCGTTGCTAGGGCCCTTGTTAGGGCCGTTGCTAGGGCCCTTGTTAGGGCCGTTGCTAGGGCCCTTGTTAGGGCCGTTGCTAGGGCCGTTTCTAGGGCCGTTGCTAGGGCCGTTTCTAGGGCCCTTGTTAGGGCCGTTGCTAGGGCCGTTGCTAGGGCCGTTGTTAGGGCCGTTGCTAGGGCCGTTGCTAGGGCCGATGGTAGGGCCGATGTTAGGGCCCTTGGGGGATCAAGGTTAAGGGGTTAAGGTTAGGGTTAGGGTTAGGGTTAGCATTAGGGTTAGAGTCAGGGTTAGAGTTAAGGTTATGGGGTTATGATAGGTTTTTTAGGGTTGTTTATAATTTAGTGTTTAGGGTTGTTCAGGATTTATGATTTAGGATATTTTAAGGTTTAGGGTTTAAGGTTGTATAGTGTTTTAGGGTTTAGGGTATAATGTTTAGGGTTAAGGGTTTAGGGTTGTTTAGGGTATAGTGTTAATGGTTTTAGGGTTTAGGCTTGTTTAGGATTTAGTGTTTAGGGTTTAGGGTTTAGGGTTTTTTAGCGTTTAGTGTTTATAGTTTAGGGTTTAGGGTGCTTTTGGTATTAGTGTTTAGGTTTTTTCGGGGTTTAGGGTTTAGGATTTAGGGTGTTAGGGTTAGTATTAGGGTTAGGTTTAGGGTTAAGGTGAGGGTTAGGGTAAGGGTTAGGGTTAGGATTAGGGTTAGGGTTAGGGTTAGGGTAAGGGTTAGGGGTTAGGGTTAGGGTGATGGTTATTGTTAGGTTTAGGGTTTAGGGTTTAGTGTTTAGGGTTTAAGGTTTAGGGTTTAGGATTGTTTAAGATTTAGGGTGGTTTAGGTTAAGGTTTTAGGGTTTAGAGTTTAGGATTGTTTAAGTTTTAGGGTTTTTTAGGGTATAGTGTTTAGGGTTAAAAGTTTAGGGTTGTTTAGGGTTTAGTGTTTATGGTTTAGGGTTTTTTAAGGTTTAGTGTTTAAGGTTTAGGTTTTAGGCTTGTTTTGGGTTTAGGGTTTAGTGTTGTTTAGGGTATAGTGTTAATGGTTTAGGGTTTAGGGTTATTTAGGGTTTAGTGTTTACAATTTAGGGTATAGGGTTGTTTAGGGTTTAGTGTTTAGGGTTGTTTATGGTTTAGTGATTAGGGTTGTTTAGGGTTGTTTAGAGGTTATTGTTTAGGGTTATTCAGGGTTTATGATTTAGGGTTGTTCAGGGTTTAGGATTTATGGTTGTTCAGGGTTTAGGATTTAGGGATTAAGGTTAAGGGGTTAGGGTTAGGGTTATGGTTAGGGTTAGCATTAGGGTTAGAGTTAGGGTTAGAGTTAGGGTTATGGGTTTATGTAAGGCTTAAGGTTAGGGTTAGGGTTATGGGGTTAAAGTTAGGGTTGGGGTTAGGGTTAGGTTTAGGTTTAGGGTTAGGGTTAGGGTTATGGTTATTCTTAGATTTATGGTTTAAAATTTAGGGTTTATGGTTTAAGGTTTAGGGTTAAGGATTGTTTAAGTTTTAGGGTGGTTTAGGTTTAAGGAATAGGGTTTAGCGTTTAAGATTGTTTAATGTTTAGGGTGGTTTAGGTTTTAGCGTTTAGAGTTGTTTAGGGTTTTTTAGGGTTGTTTATGATTTAGTGTTTAGGGTTGTTCAGGATTTATGATTTAGGATATTTTAAGGTTTAGGGTTTAAAGTTGTATAGTGTTTTAGGGTTTAGGGTATAATATTTAGGGTTAAGGGTTTAGGGTGCTTTTGGAATTAGTGTTTAGGGTTTTTCGAAGTTTAGGGTTTAGGATTTAGGGTGTTAGGGTTAGTTTTAGAGTTAGGTTTAGGGTTAAGGTGAGGGTTAGGGTGAGGGTTAAGGTTAGGGTTAGGGTTAAGGTTAGTGTTAGTGTTAGGGTAAGGGTTAGGGTTAGGGATAGGGTTAGGGTTAGGGTTAGGGTTAGGGTTAAGGTTAGGGTTAGGGTTAGGGTTAGTGTATGGGGTTAGGGGTTAGTGTTAGGGTTAGGGTTAGGTTTAGTGTTAGGGTTATTATTAGGGGGTTACGTTTTAGTTTAGGATTAGTGTTAGGGTTAGAATTAGAAATAGGGTTAGTGTTAGGGTTAGGGTCAGGGTTAGGTTTAGCGATATGGTTAGGGTTAGGGTTAAGGGTAGGGTTAGGGTTATGGTTAGATTTCAAGTTTAGGGTTTAGTGTTAGGATTAGAGATAGTGTGAGGTTTAGGGTTAGGTTTAGGGTTAGGGTTATTGTTAGTGTTTGGGTTATGATTAGTGTTATTATTAGGGTTAGGGTTAGGGTCAGGTTTAGGTTTAGGGTTAGGGTTAGGGTTAGGGATAGATTTAGGGTTAGGTTTAGGTTTATTGTTAGATTTAGGGTTTAGGGTTTAAGGTTTAAGGTTTAGGATTGTTTAAGGTTTAGTGTAGATTAGGTTTAGGGTTTAGAGTTTAGTATTATGGTTACGGTTAGGGTTAGGGTTAGGGTTAGAGTTAGGGTTAGGGTTAGGGTTAGGGTTAAAGTTAGGGTTAAGGTTAGGGTTAGTGTTAGTGTTAGGGTTATGGTTAGTGTTAGGATTAGGGTTAGGGTTAGGGTCAGGGTTAGGTTTAGGGTTAGGGATAGGGTTAGGGTTAGATTTAGGGTTAGGTTTAGATTTATTGTTAGATTTAGGGTTTAGGGTTTAAGGTTTATGGTTTAGGATTGTTTAAGGTTTAGGGTGGAATAGGTTTAGGGTTTAGAGTTTAGTGTTATGGTTACAGTTAGGGTTAGGGTTAGGGATGGGGTTAGGGTTAGGGTTAGGTTTATGGTAATAGTTAGGGTTAGGGTTAGGGTTATGGTTAGGGTAAAAGTTAGGGGGTTAGTGTTAGGGTTAGGGTTAGTGTTAGGGTTAGGGTTAGGTTAGGGTTAGGGTTAGAGTTAGGGTTAGGGGTTAGGGTTAGTGTTAGTGTTAGGGTTATTATTAGGGGGTTAGGTTTAAGTTTAGGATTAGTGTTAGGATTAGAATTAGAAATAGGGTTAGTGTTAGGATTAGGGTCAGGGTTATGTTTAGGGTTAGGGTTAGGGTTAGGGTTAGATTTAGGGTTAGGTTTAGGTTTATTGTTAGATTTAGGATTTAGGGTCTAAGGTTTATGGTTTAGGATTGTTTAAGGTTTAGGGTGGATTAGGTTTAGGGTTTAGAGTTTAGTGTTATTGTTACGGTTAGGGTTAGGGTTAGGGTTAGGATTAGGGTTAAGGTTGGGGTTAGGATTAGGTTTAGGGTTAGGGTTAGGGTTAGGGTTAGGGTTAGGGTTATGGTTAGGGTTAGGGTTAGGGTTAGGGTTAGGGTTAGAGTTAGGGTTAGGATTAGGGTTAAGGTTAGGGTTAGGATTAGGTTTAGGGTTAGGGTTAGGGTTAGGGTTAGGGTTAGGGTTAGGGTTAGGGTTAGGATTAGGGTTAGGGTTAGGGTTAGGGTAAGGGTTAGGGGTTAGGGTTAGGGTTATGGTTATTGTTAGGTTTAGGGTTTAGGGTTTAGTGTTTAGGGTTTAAGGTTTAGGGTTTAGGATTGTTTAAGATTTAGGGTGGTTTAGGTTAAGGGTTTAGGGTTTAGAGTTTAGGATTGTTTAAGTTTTATGGTTTTTTAGGGTATAGTGTTTAGGGTTAAAATTTAGGGTTGTTTAGGGTTTAGTGTTTAGGGTTTAGGGTTGTTTAAGGTTTAGTGTTTAAGGTTTAGGTTTTAGGCTTGTTTTGGGTTTAGTGTTTAGTGTTGTTTAGGGTATAGTGTTAATGGTTTAGGGTTTAGGGTTATTTAGGGTTTAGTGTTTACAGTTTAGGGTATAGGGTTGTTTAGGGTTTAGTGTTTAGGGTTGTTTATGGTTTAGTGATTAGGGTTGTTTAGGGTTGTTTAGAGGTTAGTGTTTAGGGTTATTCAGGGTTTATGATTTAGGGTTGTTCAGGGTTTAGGATTTATGGTTGTTTAGGGTTTAGGATTTAGGGATTAAGGTTAAGGGGTTAGGGTTAGGGTTAGGGTTAGGGTTAGGGTTAGGGTTAGGGTTAGCATTATGGTTAGAGTTAGGGTTAGAGTTAGGGTTATGGGGTTATGTAAGGCTTAAGGTTAGGGCTAGGGTTATGGGGTTAAGGTTAGGGTTGGGGTTAGGGTTATGTTTAGGTTTAGGGTTAGGGTTAGGGTTATGGTTATTCTTAGATTTATGGTTTAAAATTTAGGGTTTATGGTTTAAGGTTTAGGGTTAAGGATTGTTTAAGTTTTAGGGTGGTTTAGTTTTAAGGTATAGGGTTTAGCGTTTAAGATTGTTTAATGTTTAGGGTGGTTTAGGTTTTAGCGTTTAGAGTTGTTTAGGGTTTTTTAGCGTTGTTTATGATTTAGTGTTTAGGGTTGTTCAGGATTTATGATTTAGGATATTTTAAGGTTTAGGGTTTAAAGTTGTATAGTGTTTTAGGGTTTAGGGTATAATGTTTAGGGTTAAGGGTTTAGGGTGCTTTTGGAATTAGAGTTTAGGGTTTTTCGAAGTTTAGGTTTTAGGATTTAGGGTGTTAGGGTTAGTGTTAGAGTTAGGTTTAGGGTTAAGGTGAGGATTAGGGTGAGGGTTAAGGTTAGGGTTAGGGTTAAGGTTAGAGTTAGTGTTAGGGTAAGGGTTAGGGTTAGGGATAGGGTTAGGGTTAGGGTTAGGGTTAGGGTTAAGGTTAGGGTTAGGGTTAGGGTTAGGGTTAGTGGTTAGGGTTAGGGTTAGTGTTAGGGGTTAGGGGTTAGTGTTAGGGTTAGGGTTAGGGTTAGGGTTAGGTTTAGTGTTAGGGTTATTATTAGGGGGTTACGTTTTAGTTTAGGATTAATGTTAGGGTTAGAATTAGAAATAGGGTTAGTGTTAGGATTAGGGTCAGGGTTAGGTTTAGCGATATGGTTAGGGTTAGGGTTAAGGGTAGGGTTAGGGTTATGGTTAGATTTAAAGTTTAGGGTTTAGTGTTAGGATTAGGGATAGTGTGAGGTTTAGGGTTAGGTTTAGGGTTAGGGTTAGGGTTAGTGTTTGGGTTATGATTCGTGTTATTATTAGGGTTAGGTTTAGGGTCAGGTTTAGGTTTAGGGTTAGGGTTAGGGTTAGGGATAGATTTAGGGTTAGGTTTAGGTTTATTGTTAGATTTAGGGTTTAGGGTTTAAGGTTTAAGGTTTAGGATTGTTTAATGTTTAGGGTAGATTAGGTTTAGGGTTTAGAGTTTAGTATTATGGTTACGGTTAGGGTTAGGGTTAGGGTTAGAGTTAGGGTTAGGGTTAGGGTTAGGGTTAAGGTTAGGGTTAGTGTTAGGGTTAGGGTTATGGTTAGTGTTAGGATTAGGGTTAGGGTTAGGGTCAGGGTTAGGTTTAGGGTTAGGGATAGGGTTAGGGTTAGATTTAGGGTTAGGTTTAGATTTATTGTTAGATTTAGGGTTTAGGGTTTAAGGTTTATGGTTTAGGATTGTTTAAGGTTTAGGGTGGAATAGGTTTAGGGTTTAGAGTTTAGTGTTATGGTTACGGTTAGGGTTAGGGTTAGGGATGGGGTTAGGGTTAGGGTTAGGTTTATGGTAATGGTTAGGGTTAGGGTTAGGGTTATGGTTAGGGTAAAAGTTAGGGGGTTAGTGTTAGGGTTTGGGTTAGGGTTAGGGTTAGGATTAGGTTAGGGTTAGGGTTAGAGTTAGGGTTAGGGGTTAGGGTTAGTGTTAGGGTTAGGGTTATTATTAGGGGGTTAGGTTTAAGTTTAGGATTAGTGTTAGGATTAGAATTAGAAATAGGGTTAGTGTTAGGATTAGGGTCAGGGTTATGTTTAGGGTTAGGGTTAGGGTTAGGGTTAGATTTAGGGTTAGGTTTAGGTTTATTGTTAGATTTAGGATTTAGGGTCTAAGGTTTATGGTTTAGGATTGTTTAAGGTTTAGGGTGGATTAGGTTTAGGGTTTAGAGTTTAGTGGTATGGTTACGGTTAGGGTTAGGGTTAGGGTTAGGATTAGGGTTAAGGTTGGGGTTAGGATTAGGTTTAGGGTTAGGGTTAGTGTTAGGGTTAGGGTTAGGGTTAGGGTTAGGGTTAGGGTTAGGGTTAGGATTAGGGTTAGGGTTAGGGTTAGGGTAAGGGTTAAGGGTTAGGGTTAGGGTTAGGGTTATTGTTAGGTTTAGGGTTTAGGGTTTAGTGTTTAGGGTTTAAGGTTTAGGGTTTATGATTGTTTAAGATTTAGGGTGGTTTAGGTTAAGGGTTTAGGGTTTAGAGTTTAGGATTGTTTAAGGTTTAGGGTTGTTTAGGGTATAGTGTTTAGGGTTAAAATTTAGGGTTGTTTAGGGTTTAGTGTTTAGCGTTTAAGGTTGTTTAAGGTTTAGTGTTTAAGGTTTAGGTTTTAGGGTTGTTTTGGGTTTAGTGTTTAGTGTTGTTTAGGGTATAGTGTTAATGGTTTAGGGTTTAGGGTTATTTAGGGTTTAGTGTTTAATGTTTAGGGTATAGGATTGTTTAGGGTTTAGTGTTTAGGGTTGTTTATGGTTTAGTGATTAGGGTTGTTTAGGGTTGTTTAGAGGTTAGTGTTTAGGGTTATTCAGGGTTTATGATTTAGGGTTGTTCAGGGTTTAGGATTTATGGTTGTTCAGGGTTTAGGATTTAGGGATTAAGGTTAAGGGGTTAGGGTTAGGGTTAGGGTTAAGGTTAGGGTTAGGGTTAGCATTAGGGTTAGAGTTAGGGTTAGAGTTAGGGTTATGGGGTTATGTTAGGCTTAAGGTTAGGGTTAGGGTTATGGGGTTAAGGTTAGGGTTGGGGTTAGGGTTAGGTTTAGGTTTAGGGTTAGGGTTAGGGTTATGGTTATTCTTAGATTTATGGTTTAAAATTTAGGGCTTATGGTTTAAGGTTTAGGGTTTAGGATTGTTTAAGTTTTAGGGTGGTTTAGGTTTAGGGTATAGAATTTAGCGTTTAAGATTGTTTAATGGTTAGGGTTGTTTAGGTTTTAGCGTTTAGAGTTGTTTAGGGTTTTTTAGGGTTGTTTATAATTTAGTGTTTAGGGTTGTTCAGGATTTATGATTTAGGATATTTTAAGGTTTAGGGTTTAAGGTTGTATAGTGTTTTAGGGTTTTGGGTATAATGTTTAGTGTTAAGGGTTTAGGGTTGTTTAGGGTATAGTGTTAATGGTTTTAGGGTTTAGGCTTGTTTAGGGTTTAGTGTTTAGGGTTTAGGGTTTAGGGTTTTTTAGCGTTTAGTGTTTATAGTTTAGGGTTTAGGGTGCTTTTGGAATTAGTGTTTAGGGTTTTTCGGGGTTTAGGGTTTAGGATTCAGGGTTTTAGGGTTAGTGTTAGGGTTAGGTTTAGGGTTAAGGTGAGGGTTAGGGTGAGGGTTAATGTTATGGTTAGGGTTAAGGTTAGTGTTAGTGTTAGGGTAAGGGTTAGGGTTAGGGATAGGGTTAGGGTTAGGGTTAGGGTTAGGGTTAGGGTTAGGGTTAGGGTTAGGGGTTAAGGTTAGGGTTAGTGTTAGGGGTTAGGGGTTAGTGTTAGGGTTAGGGTTAGGGTTAGGGTTAGGGTTAGGGTTAGGTTTAGTGTTAGGGTTATTATTAGGGGGTTAGGTTTTAGTTTAAGATTAGTGTTAGGGTTAGAATTAGAAATAGGGTTAGTGTTAGGATTAGGGTCAGGGTTAGGTTTAGGGATAGGGTTAGGGTTAGGGTTAAGGGTAGGGTTAGGGTTAGGGTTAGATTTAAAGTTTAGGGTTTAGTGTTAGGATTAGGGATAGTGTGAGGTTTAAGGTTAGGTTTAGGGTTAGGGTTAGTGTTAGTGTTTGGGTTATGATTAGTGTTAGGATTAGGGTTAGGGTTAGGGTCAGGTTTAGGTTTAGGGTTAGGGTTAGGGTTATATTTAGGGTTAGGTTTAGTTTTATTTTTAGATTTAGGGTTTAGGGTTTAAGGTTTATGGTTTAGGATTGTTTAAGCTTTAGGGTGGATTAGGTTTAGGGTTTAGAGTTTAGTGTTATGGTTACGGTTAGGGTTAGGGTTAGGGATGGGGTTATGGTTAGGGTTAGGGTTATGGTAAGGTTTAGGGTTGGGGTTAGGGTTAGGGTTAGGGTAAAAGTTAGGGGGTTAGTGTTAGGGTTTGGGTTAGCGTTAGTGTTAGGGTTAGGGTTAGGTTAGGGTTAGGGTTAGGGTTAGGGTTAGGGGTTAGGGTTAGTGTTATGGTTAGGGTTATTATTAGGGGGTTAGGTTTAAGTTTAGGATTAGTGTTAGGGTTAGAATTAGAAATAGGTTTAGTGTTAGGATTAGGGTCAGGGTTAGGTTTATGGTTAGGGTTAGGGTTAGGGTTAGGGTTAGGGTCAGGGAGGGTTTAGGGTTAGGGTTAGGGTTAGGGTTAGATTTAGGGTTAGGTTAAGTTTATTGTTAGATTTAGGGTTTAGGGTCTACGGTTTATGGTTTAGGATTGTTTAAGGTTTAGGGAGGATTAGGTTTAGGGTTTAGAGGTTAGTGTTATGGTTACGGTTAGGGTTAGGGTTAGGGTTAGGGTTAGGATTAGGGTTAAGGTTAGGGTTAGGAAGGTTTAGGGTTAGGGTTAGGGTTAGGGTTAGGGTTAGGGTTACGGTTAGGGTTAGGGAGAGGGTTAGGTTTAGGGTTAGGGTTAGGGTTAGGGTTAGGGTAAGGGTTAGGGATTAGGGATAAGGTTAGTGTTAAGGTTAGTGTTAGGGTTAAGGTTAGGGTTAGGGTTAGGGTTAGGGTTAGGGTTAGGGTTAGTGTTAGGGTTAGGGTAAGTTTAGGGTTAGGGTTAGGGTTAGGGTTAGGGTTAGGGTTAGGGTTAGGGGTTAGGGTTAGGGTTAGTGTTAGGGTTTAGGGGTAAGGTTTAGGGTTAGGGTTAGGGTTAGGGTTAGGGTTAGGGTTAGGGTGAGGGTTAGGGTTAGGGTTATGTGGTTATGTTAGGCTTAAGGTTAGGGTTAGGGTTAGGGTCAGAAAGTGTTTAGGGTTAGGGTTAGATTTAGGGTTAGGTTTAGGTTTATTGTTAGATTTAGGGTTTAGGGTTTAAGGTTTATGGGTTAGGATTGTTTAAGGTTTAGGGTGGATTAGGTTTCGGGTATAGAGTTTAGTGTTTAGGGTTTAAGGTTTAGGGTTTAGGATTGTTTAAGATTTCGGGTGGTTTAGGTTAAGGGTTTAGCGTTTAGAGTTTAGGATTGTTTAAGGTTTAGGGTTGTTTAGGGTATAGAGTTTAGGGTTAAAAGTTTAGGGTTGTTTAGGGTTTAGTGTTTAGGGTTTAGGGTTGTTTAAGGTTTAGTGTTTAAGGTTTAGGTTTTAGGGTTGTTTTGGGTTTAGTGTTTAGTGTTCTTTAGGGTATAGTGTGAATGGTTTAGGGTTTAGGGTTATTTAGGGTTTAGTGTTTAAGGTTTAGGGTATAGGGTTGTTTAGGGTTTAGTGTTTAGGGTTGTTTATGGTTTAGTGATTAGGGTTGTTTAGGGTTGTTTAGAGGTTAGTGTCTAGGGTTAATCAGGCTTTAATATTTAGGGTTGCTCAGGGTTTAGGATTTATGGTTGTTCAGGGTTTAGGATTTAGGGATTAAGGTTAAGGGGTTAGGGTTAGGGTTAGGGTTAGGGTTAGGGTTAGCATTAGGGTTAGAGTTAGGGTTAGAGTTAGGGTTAGAGTTAGGGTTATGGGGTTATGTTAGGCTTAAGGTTAGGGTTAGGGTTATGGGGTTAAGGTTAGGGTTGGCATTAGGGTTAGGTTTAGGTTTAGGGTTAGGGTTAGGGTTATGGTTATTCTTAGATTTATGGTTTAAAATTTAGGGTTTATGGTTTAAGGTTTAGGGTTTAGGATTGTTTAAGTTTTAGGGTGGTTTAGGTTTAGGGTATAGAATTTAGCGTTTAAGATTGTTTAATGGTTAGGGTTGTTTAGGTTTTAGCGTTTAGAGTTGTTTAGGGTTTTTTAGGGTTGTTTATAATTTAGTGTTTAGGGTTTTTCAGGATTTATGATTTAGGATATTTTAAGGTTTAGGGTTTTAGGTTGTATAGTGTTTTAGGGTTTAGGGTATAATGTTTAGGGTTAAGGGTTTAGGGTTGTTTAGGGTAGAGTGTTAATGGTTTTAGGGTTTAGGCTTGTTTAGGGTTTAGTGTTTAGGGTTTAGGGTTTAGGGATTTTTAGCATTTAGTGTTTATAGTTTAGGGTTTAGGGTGCTTTTGGAATTAGTGTTTAGGGTTTTTTGGGGTTTAAGGTTTAGGATTTAGGGTGTTAGGGTTAGTGTTAGGGTTAGGTTTAGGGTTAAGGTTAGGGTTAGGGTTAAGGTTAGTGTTAGTGTTATGGTAAGGGTTAGGGTTAGGAATAGGGTTAGGGTAAGGGTTAGGGTTAAGGTTAGGGTTAGGGTTAGGGTTAGGGGTTAGGGTTAGGGTTAATGTTAGGGGTCAGGGGTTAGTGTTAGGGTTAGGGTTAGGGTTAGGGTTAGGGTTAGGTTTAGTGTTAGGGTTATTATTAGGGGGTTAGGTTTTTGTTTAGGATTAGTGTTAGGGTTAGAATTAGAAATAGGGTTAGTGTTAGGATTAGGGTCAGGGTTAGGTTTAGGGATAGTGTTAGGGTTAGGGTTTAGGGTAGGGTTAGGGAGGGTTTAGGGTTAGGGTTAGGGTTAGGGTTAGATTTAGGGTTAGTTTTAGGTTTATTGTTAGATTTAGGATTTACGGTCTAAGGTTTATGGTTTAGGATTGTTTAAGGTTTAGGGTGGATTAGGTTTAGGGTTTAGAGTTTAGTGTTATGGTTACGGTTATGGTTAGGGTTAGGGTTAGGGTTAGGATTAGGGTTAAGGTTAGGGTTAGGATTAGGTTTAGGGTTAGGGTTAGGGTTAGGGTTAGGGTTAGGGTTAGGGTTAGGATTAGGGTTAGGGTTAGGGTTAGGGTAAGGGTTAGGGGTTAGGGTTAGGGTTATGGTTATTGTTAGGTTTAGGGTTTAGGGTTTATTGTTTAGGGTTTAAGGTTTAGGGTTTAGGATTGTTTATGATTTAGGGTGGTTTAGGTTAAGGGTTTAGGGTTTAGAGTTTAGGATTGTTTAAGGTTTAGGGTTGTTTAGGGTATAGTGTTTAGGGTTAAAAGTTTAGGGTTGTTTAGGGTTTGGTGTTTAGGGTTTAGAGTTGTTTAAGGTTTAGTGTTTAAGGTTTAGGTTTTAGGGTTGTTTTGGGTTTAGTGTTTAGTGTTGTTTAGGGTATAGTGTTAATGGTTTAGGGTTTAGGGTTATTTAGGGTTTAGTGTTTACGGTTTAGGGTATAGGGTTGTTTAGGGTTTAGTGTTTAGGGTTGTTTATGGTTTAGTGATTAGGGTTGTTTAGGGTTGTTTAGAGGTTAGTGTTTAGGGTTATTCAGGGTTTATGATTTAGGGTTGTTCAGGGTTTAGGATTTATGGTTGTTCAGGGTTTAGGATTTAGGGATTAGGTTAAGGGGTTAGGGTTAGGGTTAGGGTTAGGGTTAGGGTTAGGGTTAGGGTTAGGGTTAGGGTTAGGGTTAGGGTTAGGGTTAAGGTTAGGGTTAGGGTTAGGGTTAGTGTTATGGTTAGTGTTAGGATTAGGGTTAGGGTTAGGGTCAGGGTTAGGTTTAGGGTTAGGGTTAGGGTTAGGGTTAGATTTAGGGTCAGGTTTAGGTTTATTGTTAGATTTAGGGTATAGGGTTTAAGGTTTATGGTTAAGATTGTTTAAGGTTTAGGGTGGATTAGGTTTAGGGTTTAGAGTTTAGTGTTATGGTTACGGTTAGTGTTAGGGTTAGGGTTAGGGTTAGGGTTAGGGTTAGGGTAATGGTTAGGGTTAGGGTTAGAGTTAGGGTTAAGGTAAGGGTTAGGGGTTAGTGTTAGGGTTAGGGTTAGGTTTAGGGTTAGGGTTAGTTAGGGTTAGGGTCAGGTTTAGGGTTAGGGTTAGGGGTTAGGGTTAGTGTTAGGGTTAGGGTTATTATTAGGGGGTTAGGTTTAAGTTTAGGATTATTGTTAGGGTTAGAATTAGAAATAGGGTTAGTTTTAGGATTAGGGTTAGGGTTAGGTTTAGGGTTAGGGTTAGGGTTAGGGTTTAGGTTAGGGTCAGGGAGGGTTTAGGGTTAGGGTTAGGGTTAGGGTTAGATTTAGGTTTAGGTTTAGGTTTATTGTTAGATTTAGGATTTAGGGTCTAAGGTTTATGGTTTAGGATTGTTTAAGGTTTAGGGTGGATTAGGTTTAGGGTTTAGAGTTTAGTGTTATGGTTACGGTTAGGGTTAGGGTTAGCGTTAGGGTTAGGATTAGGGTTAAGGTTAGGGTTAGGATTAGGTTTAGGGTTAGGGTTAGGGTTAGGGTTAGGGTTAGGGTTAGGGTTAGGGTTAGGGTTAGGGTTAGGATTAGGGTTAGAGTTAGGGTTAGGGTAAAGGTTAGGGGTTAGGGTTAGGGTTATGGTTATTGTGAGGTTTAGGGTTTAGTGTTTAGGATTTAAGGTTTAGGGTTTAGGATTGTTTAAGATTTAGGGTGGTTTAGGTTAAGGGTTTAGGGTTTAGAGTTTAGGATTGTTTAAGGTTTAGGGTTGTTTAGGGTATAGTGTTTAGGGTTAAAAGTTTAGGGTTGTTTAGGATTTAGTGTTTAGGGTTTAGGATTGTTTAAGGTTTAGTGTTTAAGGTTTAGGTTTTAGGGTAGTTTTGGGTTTAGTGTTTAGTCTTGTTTAGGGTATAGTGTTAATGGTTTAGGGTTTAGGGTTATTTAGGGTTTAGTTTTTAAGGTTTAGGGTATAGGGTTGTTTAGAGTTTAGTGTTTAGGGTTGTTTATGGTTTAGTGATTAGGGTTGTTTAGGGTTGTTTAGAGGTTAGTGTTTAGGGTTATTCAGGGTTTATGATTTAGGGTTGTTCAGGGTTTAGGATTTATGGTTGTTCAGGGTTTAGGATTTAGGGATTAAGGTTAAGGGCTTAGGGTTAGGGTTAGGGTTAGGGTTAGGGTTAGCATTAGGGTTAGAGTTAGGGTTAGAGTTAGGGTTATGGGGTTATGTTAGGCTTAAGGTTAGGGTTAGGGTTATGGGGTTAAGGTTAGGGTTGGGGTTAGGTTTAGGTTTAGGTTTAGGGTTAGGGATAGGGTTATGGTTATTCTTAGATTTATGGTTTAAAATTTAGGGTTTATGGTTTAAGGTTTAGGGTTTAGGCTTGTTTAAGTTTTAGGGTGGTTTAGGTTTAGGGTATAGGGTTTAGCGTTTAAGATTGTTTAATGTTTAGGGTTGTTTAGGTTTTAGCGTTTAGAGTTGTTTAGGGTTTTTTAGGGTTGTTTTTGATTTAGTGTTTAGGGTTGTTCAGGATTTATGATTTAGGATATTTTAAGGTTTAGGGTTTAAGGTTGTATAGTGTTTTAGGGTTTAGGGTATAATGTTTAGGGTTAAGGGTTTAGGGTGCTTTTGGAATTAGGGTTTAGGGTTTTTCGGGGTTTAGGGTTTAGGATTTAGGGTGTTAGGGTTAGTGTTAGGGTTAGGTTTAGGGTTAAGGTGAGGGTTAGGGTGAGGGTTAAGGTTAGGGTTGGGGTTAAGGTTAGTGTTAGTGTTAGGGTAAGGGTTAGGGTTAGGGATAGGGTTAGGGTTAGGGTTAGGGTTAGGGTTAAGGTTAGGGTTAGGGTTAGGGTTAGGGTTAGGGGTTAGGGTTAGGGTTAGTGTTAGGGGTTAGGGGTTAATGTTAGGGTTAGGGTTAAGGTTAGGGTTAGGTTTAGTGTTAGGGTTATTATTAGGGGGTTACGTTTTAGTTTAGGATTAGTGTTAGGGTTAGAATTAGAAATAGGGTTAGTGTTAGGATTAGGGTCAGGGTTAGGTTTAGCGATATGGTTAGGGTTAGGGTTTAGGGTAGGCTTAGGGTTAGGGTTAGATTTAATTTTTAGGGTTTAGTGTTAGGATTAGGGATAGTGTGAGGTTTATGGTTAGGTTTAGGGTTAGGGTTAGGGTTAGTGTTTGGGTTATGATTAGTGTTATTATTAGGGTTAGGGTTAGGGTCAGGTTTAGGTTTAGTGTTAGGGTTAGGGTTAGGGATAGATTTAGGGTTAGGTTTAGGTTTATTGTTAGATTTAGGGTTTAGGGTTTAAGGTTTAAGGTTTAGGATTGTTTAAGGTTTAGGGTAGATTAGGTTTAGGGTTTAGAGTTTAGTATTATGGTTACGGTTAGGGTTAGGGTTAGAGTTAGAGTTAGGGTTAGGGTTAGGGTTAGGTTTAGGGTTAAGATTAGGGTTAGTGTTAGGGTTAGGGTTATGGTTAGTGTTAGGATTAGGGTTAGGGTTAGGGTCAGGGTTAGGTTTAGGGTTAGGGATAGGGTTAGGGTTAGATTTAGCGTTAGGTTTAGATTTATTGTTAGATTTAGGGTTTAGGGTTTAAGGTTTATGGTTTAGGATTGTTTAAGGTTTAGGGTGGATTAGGTTTAGGGTTTAGAGTTTAGTGTTATGGTTACGGTTAGGGTTAGGGTTAGGGATGGGGTTAGGGTTAGGGTTAAGTTTATGGTAATGGTTAGGGTTAGGGTTAGGGTTAGGGTTAGGGTAAAAGTTAGGGGGTTAGTGTTAGCGTTTGGGTTAGGGTTAGGGTTAGGGTTAGGGTTAGGTTAGGGTTAGGGTTAGGGTTAGGGTTAGAGGTTAGAGTTAGTGTTAGGGTTAGGGTTATTATTAGGGGGTTAGGTTTAAGTTTAGGATTAGTGTTAGGGTTAGAATTAGAAATAGGGTTAGTGTTAGGATTAGGGTCAGATTAGGTTTAGGGTTAGGGTTAGGGTTAGGGTTAGGGTTAGGGTTAGGGTCAGGGAGGGTTTAGGGTTAAGGTTAGGGTTAGGGTTAGATTTAGGGTTAGGTTTAGGTTTATTGTTAGATTTAGGATTTAGGGTCTAAGGTTTATGGTTTAGGATTGTTTAAGGTTTAGGGTGGATTAGGTTTAGTGTTTAGAGTTTAGTGTTATTGTTACGGTTAGGGTTAGGGTTAGGGTTAGGTTTAGGATTAGGGTTAAGGTTAGGGTTAGGATTAGGTTTAGGGTTAGGGTTAGGGTTAGGGTTAGGGTTAGGGTTAGGGTTAGGGTTAGGGTTAGGGTTAGGGTAAGGGTTAGGTGTTAGGGTTAGTGTTATGGTTATTGTTAGGTTTAGGGTTTAGGGTTTAGTGTTTAGGGTTTAAGGTTTAGGGTTTAGGATTGTTTAAAATTTAGGGTGGTTTAGGTTAAGGGTGTAGGGTTTAGAGGTTAGGATTGTTTAAGGTTTAGGGTTGTTTAGGGTATAGTGTTTAGGATTAAAAGTTTAGGGTTGTTTAGGGTTTAGTGTTTAGGGTTTAGGGTTGTTTAAGGTTTAGTGTTTAAGGTTTAGGTTTTAGGGTTGTTTTGGGTTTAGTGTTAAGTGTTGTTTAGGGTATAGTGTTAATGGTTTAGGGTTTAGGGTTATTTAGGGTTTAGTGTTTAAGGTTTAGGGTATAGGTTTGTTTAGGGTTTAGTGTTAAGGGTTGTTTATGGTTTAGTGATTAGGGTTGTTTAGGGTTGTTTAGAGGTTAGTGTTTAGTGTTATTCAGGATTTATGATTTATGGTTGTTCAGGGTTTAGGATTTATGGTTGTTCAGGGTTTAAGATTTAGGGATTAAGGTTAAGGGGTTAGGGTTAGGGTTAGATTTAGGGTTAGGTTTAGGTTTATTGTTAGATTTAAGTTTAGGGTTTAAGGTTTATGGTTTAGGATTGTTTAAGGTTTAGGGTGGATTAGGTTAAGGTTTAGAGTTTAGTTTATGGTTACGGTTAGTGTTAGGGTTAGGGTTAGGGTTAGGGTTAGGGTTAGGGTAATGGTTAGGGTTAGGGTTAGGGTTAGGGTAAGGGTTAGGGGTTAGTGTTAGGGTTAGGGTTAAGGTTAGGGTTAGGGTTAGGTTAGGGTTAGGGTTAGGGTTAGGGTTAGGGTTAGGGGTTAGGGTTAGTGTTAGGGTTAGGGTTATTATTAGGGGGTTAGGTTTAAGTTTAGGATTAGTGTTAGGGTTAGAATTAGAAATAGGGTTAGTGTTAGGATTAGGGTCAGGATTAGATTTAGGGTTAGGGTTAGGGTTAGGGTTAGGGTTAGGGTCAGGGAGGGTTTAGGGTTAGGGTTAGGGTTAGGGTTAGATTTAGGGTTAGGTTTAGGTTTATTGTTAGATTTAGGATTTAGGGTCTAAGGTTTATGGTTTAGGATTGTTTAAGGTTTAGGGTGGATTAGGTTTAGGGTTTAGAGTTTAGTGATATGGTTACGGTTAGGGTTAGGGTTAGGGTTAGGGTTAGGATTAGGGTTAAGGTTAGGGTTAGGATTAGGTTTAGGGTTAGGGTTAGGGTTAGGGTTAGGGTTAGGGTTAGGGTTAGGGTTAGGGTTAGGATTAGGGTTAGGGTTAGGGTTAGGGTAAGGGTTAGGGGTTAGGGTTAGGGTTATGGTTATTGTTAGGTTTAGGGTTTAGGGTTTAGTGTTTAGGGTTTAAGGTTTAGGGTTTAGGATTGTTTAAGATTTAGGGTGGTTTAGGTTAAGGGTTTAGGGTTTAGAGTTTAGGATTGTTTAAGGTTTAGGGTTGTTTGGGGTATAGTGTTTCGGATTAAAATTTAGGGTTGTTTAGGGTTTAGTGTTTAGGGTTTAGGGTTGTTTAAGGTTTAGTGTTTAAGGTTTAGGTTTTAGGGTTGTTTTGGTTTAGTGTTTAGTGTTGTTTAGGGTATAGTGTTAATGGTTTAGGATTTAGGTTTATTTAGGGTTTAGTGTTTAAGGTTTAGGGTATAGGGTTGTTTAGGATTTAGTGTTTAGGGTTTTTTATGGTTTAGTGATTAGGGTTGTTTAGGGTTGTTTAGAGGTTAGTGTTTAGGGTTATTCAGGGTTTATGATTTAGGGTTGTTCAGGGTTTAGGATTTATGGTTGTTCAGGGTTTAGGATTTAGGGATTAAGGTTAAGGGGTTAGGGTTAGGGTTAGGGTTAGGGTTAGGGTAAGGGTTAGGGTTAGGTTTAGGGTTAGGGTTAAGGTTAGGGTTAGGGTTAGGGTTAGGGTTATGGTCAGTGTTAGGATTAGGGTTAGGGTCAGGGTCAGGGTTATGTTTAGGGTTAGGGTTAGGGTTAGATTTAGGGTCAGGTTTAGGTTTATTGTTAGATTTAGGGTTTAGGGTTTAAGGTTTATGGTTTAGGATTGTTTAAGGTTTAGGGTGGATTAGGTTAAGGGTTTAGAGTTTAGTGTTATTTTTACGGTTAGTGTTAGGGTTAGGGTTAGGGTTAGGGTTAGGGTTAGGGTAATGGTTAGGGTTAGGGTTAGGGTTAGGGTAAGGGTTAGGGGTTAGTGTTAGGGTTAGGGTTACGGTTAGGGTTAGGGTTAGGTTAGGGTTAGGGTTAGGGTTAGGGTTAGGGTTAGGGGTTAGGGTTAGTGTTAGGGTTAGGGTTATTATTAGGGGGTTAGGTTTAAGTTTAGGATTAGAGTTAGGGTTAGAATTAGAAATAGAGTTAGTGTTAGGATTAGGGTCACGGTTAGGTTTAGGGTTAGGGTTAGGGTTAGGGTTAGGGTTAGAGTTAGGGTCAGGGAGGGTTTAGGGTTAGGGTTAGGGTTAGGGTTAGGGTTAGGGTTAGGGTTAGGATTAGGGTTAAGGTTAGGGTTATAATTAGGTTTAGGGTTAGGGTTAGGGTTAGGGTTAGGGTTAGGGTTAGGGTTAGGGTTAGGATTAGGGTTAGGGTTAGGGTTAGGGTAAGGGTTAGGGTTTAGGGTTAGGGTTATGGTTATTGTTAGGTTTAGGGTTTAGGTTTTAGTGTTTAGGGTTTAAGGTTTAGGGTTTAGGATTGTTTAAGATTTAGGGTGGTTTAGGTTAAGGGTTTAGGGTTTAGAGTTTAGGATTGTTTAAGGTTTAGGGTTGTTTAGGGTATAGTGTTTAGGGTTAAAAGTACAGGGTTGTTTAGGGTTTAGTGTTTAGGGTTTAGGGTTGTTTAAGGTTTAGTGTTTAAGGTTTAGGTTTTAGGGTTGTTTTGGGTTTAGTGTTTAGTGTTGTTTAGGGTATAGTGTTAATGGTTTAGGGTTTAGGCTTATTTAGGGTTTAGTGTTTAAGGTTTAGGGTATAGGGTTGTTTAGGGTTTAGTGTTTAGGGTTGTTTATGGTTTAGTGATTAGGGTTGTTTAGGGTTGTTTAGAGGTTAGTGTTTAGGGTTATTCAGGGTTTATGATTTAGGGTTGTTCAGGGTTTAGGATTTATGGTTGTTCAGGGTTTAGGATTTAGGGATTAAGGTTAAGTGGTTAGGGTTAGGGTTAGGGTTAGGGTTAGGGTTAGGGTTAGCATTAGGGTTAGAGTTAGGGTTAGAGTTAGGGTTATGGGGTTATTTTAGGCTTAAGGTTAGGGTTAGGGTTATGGGGTTGAGGTTAGGGTTGGGGTTAGGGTTAGGTTTAGGTTTAGGGTTAGGGTTAGGGTTAGGGTTATTCTTAGATTTATGGTTTAAAATTTAGGGTTTATGATTTAAGGTTTAGTGTTTAGGATTGTTTAAGTTTTAGGGTGGTTTAGCTTTAGGGTATAGAATTTAGCGTTTAAGATTGTTTAATGGTTAGGGTTGTTTAGGTTTTAGCGTTTAGAATTGTTTAAGGTTTTTTAGGGTTGTTTATAATTTAGTGTTTAGGGTTGTTCAGGATTTATGATTTAGGATATTTTAAGGTTTAGGTTTTAAGGTTGTATAGTGTTTTAGGGTTTAGGGTATAATGTTTAGGGTTAAGGGCTTAGGGTTGTTTAGGGTATAGAGTTAATTGTTTTAGGGTTTAGGCTTGTTTAGGGTTTAGTGTTTAGGGTTTAGGGTTTAGGGTTTTTTAGCGTTTAGTGTTTATAGTTTAGGGTTTAGGGTGCTTTAAATTAGTGTTCAGGGTTTTTCGGGGTTTAGGGTTAAGGATTTAGGGTGTTAGGGTTAGTGTTAGGGTTAGGTTTAGGGTTAAGGTGAGGGTTAGGGTGAGGGTTAAGGTTAGGGTTAGGGTTAAGGTTAGTGTTAGTGTTAGGGTAAGGGTTAGGGTTAGGGATAGGGTTAGGGTTAGGGTTAGGGTTAGGGTTAGGGTTAGGGTTAGGGTTAGGGTTAGGGGTTAGGGTTAGGGTTAGTGTTAGGGGTTAGGGGTTAGTGTTAGGGTTAGGGTTGGGGTTAGGGTTAGGGTTAGGTTTAGTGTTAGGGTTATTATTAGGGGGTTAGGTTTTAGTTTAGGATTAGTGTTAGGGTTAGAATTAGAAATAGGGTTAGTGTTAGGATTAGGGTCAATGTTAGGTTTAGGGATAGGGTTAGGGTTAGGGTTAAGGGTAGGGTTAGGGTTAGGGTTAGATTTAAAGTTTAGGGTTTAGTGTTAGGATTAGGGATAGTGTGAGGTTTAGGGTTAGGTTTAGGGTTAGGGTTAGTGTTAGTGTTTGGGTTATGATTAGTGTTAGGATTAAGGATAGGGTTAGGGTCAGGTTTAGGTTTAGGGTTAGGGTTAGGTTTAGGGTTAGATTTAGGGTTAGGTTTAGGTTTATTGTTAGATTTAGGGTTTAGGGTTTAAGGTTTATGGTTTAGGATTGTTTAAGGTTTAGGGTGGATTAGGTTTAAGGTTTAGAGTTTAGTGTTATGGTTACGGTTAGGGTTAGGGTTAAGGATGGGGTTAGGGTTAGGGTTAGGGTTATGGTAAGGGTTAGGGTTAGGGTTAGGGTTAGGGTTAGGGTAAACGTTAGGGGGTTAGTGTTAGGGTTTGGGTTAGATTTGGGTTAGGGTTAGGGTTAGGTTAGGGTTAGGGTTAGGGTTAGGGTTAGGGTTAGGGGTTAGGGTTAGTGTAATGGTTAGGGTTATTATTAGGGGGTTAGGTTTAAGTTTAGGATTAGTGTTAGGGTTAGAATTAGAAATAGGGTTAGTGTTAGGATTAGGGTCAGGGTTACGTTTAGGGTTAGGGTT
>NC_137985.1:180000-190000 GCF_963924665.1 Micromys minutus | reverse complement strand
TTAGGGTTTAGGGTTTAAGGTTTATGGTTTAGGATTTTTAAAGGTTTAGGGTGGATTAGGTTTAGGGTTTAGAGTTTAGTGTTATGGTTAAGGTTAATGTTAGGGTTAGGGTTAGGGTTAGGGTTAGGGTTAGTGTTGCGGTTAGGGTTAGGGTTAAGGTTACGGTTAGGGTTAGGGTTAGGGTTAGGGTAAGGGTTATGATTATGTTTATTGTTAGGTTTTGGGTTAGGGTTAGGGTTAAGGTTAGGTTTAGGCTTAGGGTTAGGTTTATGGTTAGGCTTAAGGTTAGGGTTAGGTTTAGGGTTAGGGTTACGGTTAGGGTTAGGTTTAGGGTTAGGATTAGGGTTATGGTTAGGGTTAGGTTAATTGTTAGGTTTAGGGTTTAGTGTTTAGGGTCTAAGGATTTGGGTTTAGGATTGTTTAAGCTTTAGGGTAGATTAGGTTTAGGGTTTAGAGTTTAGTGTTAAGGTTAGGGTTAGGTTTAGGGTTTAGTGTTCGGATTAGGGTTAGGGTTAGGGTTAGGATTAGGGTTAAGGTTAGGGTTAGGATTAGGTTTAGGTTTAGGGTTAGGGTTAGGGTTAGGGTTAGGGTTAGGGTAAGGGTTAGGATTAGGGTTAGGGTTAGGGTTAGGGTAAGGGTTAGGGGTTAGGGTTAGGGTTATGGTTATTGTTAGGTTTAGGGTTTAGGGTTTAGTGTTTAGGGTTTAAAATTTAGAGTTTAGGATTGTTTAAGATTTAGGGTGGTTTAGGTTAAGGGATTAGGGTTTAGAGTTTAGGATTGTTTAAGGTTTAGGGTTGTTTAGGGTATAGTGTTTAGGCTTAAAAGTTTATGGTTGTTTAGTGTTTAGTGTTTAGGGTTTAGGGTTGTTTAAGGTTTAGTGTTTAAGTTTTAGGTTCTAGGGTTGTTTTGGGTTTAGTGTTTAGTGTTGTTTAGGGTATAGTGTTAATGGTTTAGGGTTTAGGGTTATTTAGGGTTTAGTGTTTAAGGTTTAGGGTATAGGTTTCTTTAGGGTTTAGTGTTAAGGGTTGTTTATGGTTTGGTGATTAGTGTTGTTTAGGGTTGTTTAGAGGTTAGTGTTTAGGGTTATTCAGGGTTTATGACTTATGGTTGTTCAGGGTTTAGGATTTATGGTTGTTCAGGGTTTAGGATTTAGGGATTAAGGTTAAGGGGTTAGGGTTAGGGTTAGGGTTAGGGTTAGGGTTAGGGTTAGGGTTAGGGTTAAGGTTAGGGTTAGGGTTAGGGTTAGGGTTATGGTTAGTGTTAGGATTAGGGTTAGGGTTAGGGTCAGGGTTAGGTTTAGGGTTAGGGTTAGGGTTAGGGTTAGATTTAGGGTCAGGTTTAGGTTTATTGTTAGATTTAGGGTTTAGGGTTTAACGTTTATGGTTTAGGATTGTTTAAGGTTTAGGGTGGATTAGGTTAAGGTTTAGAGTTTAGAGTTATGGTTACGGTTAGTGTTAGTGGTAGGGTTAGGGTTAGGGTTAGGGTTAGGGTAATGTTTAGGGTTAGGGTTAGGGTTAGGGTTAGGGGTTAGGGTTAGTGTTAGGGTAAGGGTTATTATTAGGGGGTTAGGTTTAAGTTTAGGATTAGTGTTAGGGTTAGAATTAGAAATAGGGTTAGTGTTAGGATTAGGGTCAGGGTTAGGTTTAGGGTTAGGGTTAGGGTTAGGGTTAGGGTTAGGGTCAGGGAGTGTTTAGGGTTAGGGTTAAGGTTAGGGTTAGATTTAGGGGTAGGTTTAGGTTTATTGTTAGATTTAGGATTTAGGGTCTAAGGTTTATGGTTTAGGATTGTTTAAGGTTTAGGGTGGATTAGGTTTAGGGTTTAGAGTTTAGTGTTATGGTTACAGTTAGGGTTAGGGTTAGGGTTAGGGTTAGGATTACAGTTAAGGTTAGGGTTAGGATTAGGTTTAGGGTTAGGGTTAGGGTTAGGGTTAGGGTTAGGGTTAGGGTTAGGGTTAGGGTTAGGATTAGGGTTAGGGTTAGGGTTAGGGTAAGGGTTAGGGGTTAGGGTTAGGGTTATGGTTATTGTTAGGGTTAGGGTTTAGGGTTTAGTGTTTAGGGTTTAAGGTTTAGGGTTTAGGATTGTTTAAGATTTAGGGTGGTTTGGGTTAAGGGTTCAGGGTTTAGAGTTTAGGATTGTTTAAGGTTTAGGGTTGTTTAGGGTATATTGTTTAGGGTTAATACTTTAGGGTTGTTTAGGGTTTAGTGTTTAGGGTTTAGAATTGTTTAAGGTTTAGTGTTTAATGTTTAGGTTTTAGGGTTGTTTTGGGTTTAGTGTTTAGTGTTGATTAGGGTATAGTGTTAATGGTTTAGGGTTTAGGGTTATTTAGGCTTTAGTGTTTACGGTTTAGGGTATAGGGTTGTTTAGGGTTTAGTGTTTAGGGTTGTTTATGGTTTAGTGATTAGGGTTGTTTAGGGTTGTTTAGAGGTTAGTGTTTACGGTTATTCAGGGTTTATGATTTAGGGTTGTTCAGGGTTTAGGATTTATGGTTGTTCAGGGTTTAGTATTTAGGGATTAAGGTTAAGGGGTTAGGGTTAGGGTTAGGGTTAGGGTTAGGGTTAGGGTTAGTGTTAGGGTTAGGGTTAGGGTTAAGGTTAGGGTTAGGGTTAGGGTTATGGTTAGTGTTAGGATTAGGGTTAGGGTTAGGGTCAGGGTTAGGTTTAGGGTTAGGGTTAGGGTTAGGGTTAGATTTAGGATCAGGTTTAGGTTTATTGTTAGTTTTAGGGTTTACGGTTTAAGGTTTATGGTTTAGGATTGTTTAAGGTTTAGGGTGGATTAGGTTTAGGGTTTAGAGTTTAGTGTTATGGTTACGGTTAGTGTTAGGGTTAGGGTTAGGGTTAGGGTAATGTTTAGGGTTAGGGTTAGGGTTAGGGTTAGGGGTTAGGGTTAGTGTTAGGGTTAGGGTTATTATTAGGGGGTTAGGTTTAAGTTTAGGATTAGTGTTAGGGTTAGAATTAGAAATAGGGTTAGTGTTAGGATTAGGGTCAGGGTTAGGTTTAGGGTTAGGGTTAGGGTTAGGGTTAGGGTCAGGGATGGTTTAGGGTTAGGGTTAGGGTTAGGGTTAGATTTAGGGTTAGGTTTAGGTTTATTGTTAGATTTAGGATTTAGGGTCTAAGGTTTATGGTTTAGGATTGTTTAAGGTTTAGGGTGGATTAAGTTTAGGGTTTAGAGTTTAGTGTTATGGTTACGGTTATTGTTTGGGTTAGGGTTAGGGTTAGGATTACGGTTAAGGTTAGTGTTAGGATTAGGTTTAGGGTTAGGGTTAGGGTTAGGGTTAGGGTTAGGGTTAGGGTTAGGGTTAGGGTTAGGATTAGGGTTAGGTTTAGGGTTAGGGTAAGGTTTATGGGTTAGGGTTAGGGTTATGGTTATTGTTAGGGTTAGGGTTTAGAGTTTAGTGTTTAGCGTTTAGGATTGTTTAAGATTTAGGGTGGTTTAGGTTAAGGGTTTAGGGTTTAGAGTTTTGGATTGTTTAACGTTTAGGGTTGTTTAGGGTATAGTGTTTAGGGTTAAAACTTTAGGGTTGTTTAGGGTTTAGTGTTTAGGGTTTAGAATTGTTTAAGTTTAGTGTTTAATGTTTAGGTTTTAGGGTTGTTTTGGGTTTAGTGTTTAGTGTTGTTTAGGGTATAGTGTTAATGGTTTAGGGTTTAGGGTTATTTATGGTTTA
Organism: Micromys minutus; assembly: GCF_963924665.1. NCBI lineage: Eukaryota > Metazoa > Chordata > Mammalia > Rodentia > Muridae > Micromys > Micromys minutus. Next base: position 186,339 of record NC_137985.1, on the reverse strand, counting down.
GTGTTTACGGTTTAGGGTATAGGGTTGTTTAGGGTTTAGTGTTTAGGGTTGTTTATGGTTTAGTGATTAGGGTTGTTTAGGGTTGTTTAGAGGTTAGTGTTTAGGGTTATTCAGTGTTTATGATTTAGGGTTGTTCAGGGTTTAGGATTTACGATTGTTCAGGGTTTAGGATTTAGGGATTAAGGTTAAGGGGTTAGGGTTAGGGTTAGGGTTAGGGTTTGGGTTAGGGTTAGGGTTAGGGTTAAGGTTAGGGTTAGGGTTAGGGTTAGGGTTATGGTTAGTGTTAGGATTAGGGTTAGGGTTAGGGTCAGGGATAGGTTTAGGGTTAGGGTTAGGGTTAGGGTTAGATTTAGGATCAGGTTTAGGTTTATTGTTAGATTTAGGGTTTACGGTTTAAGGTTTATGGTTTAGGATTGTTTAAGGTTTAGGGTGGATTAGGTTTAGGGTTTAGAGTTTAGTGTTATGGTTACGGTTAGTGTTAGGGTTAGGGTTAGGGTTAGGCTTAGGGTTAGGGTTAGGGTAATGGTTAGGGTTAGGGTTAGGGTTAGGGTTAGGGTTAGGGTAAGGGTTAGGGGTTAGTGTTAGGGTTAGGGTTAGGGTTAGGGTTAGGGATAGGTTAGGATTAGGGTTATTATTAGGGGGTTAGGTTTAAGTTTAGGATTATTGTTAGGGTTAGAATTAGAAATAGGGTTAGTGTTAGGATTAGGGTCAGGGTTAGGTTTAGGGTTAGGGTTAGGGTTAGGGTTAGGGTTAGGGTCAGGGAGGGTTTAGGGTTAGGGTTAGGGTTAGGGTTAGATTTAGGATTAGGTTTAGGTTTACTGTTAGATTTAGGATTTAGGGTCTAAGGTTTATGGTTTAGGATTGTTTAAGGTTTAGGGTGGATTAGGTTTAGTGTTTAGAGTTTAGTGTTATGGTTACAGTTAGGGTTAGGGTTAGGGTTAGGATTAGGGTTAAGGTTAGGGTTAGAGTTAGGGTTAGGGTTAAGGTTAGGGTTAGGGTTAGGGTTAGGGTTAGGGTTAGGGTTAGGATTAGGGTTAGAGTTAGGGTTAGGGTAAGGGTTAGGGGTTAGGGTTAGGGTTATGGTTATTGTTAGGTTTAGAGTTTAGGGTTTAGTGTTTAGGGTTTAAGGTTTAGGGTTTAGGATTGTTTAAGATTTAGGGTGGTTTAGGTTAAGGGTTTAGGGTTTAGATTTTAGGATTGTTTAAGGTTTAGGGTTGTTTAGGGTATAGTGTTTAGGGTTAAAAGTTTAGGGTTGTTTAGGATTTAGTGTTTAGGGTTTAGGATTGTTTAAGGTTTAGTGTTTAAGGTTTAGGTTTTAGGGTTGTTTTGGGTTTAGTGTTTAGTGTTGTTTAGGGTATAGTGTTAATGGTTTAGGGTTTAGGGTTATTTAGGGTTTAGTGTTTAAGGTTTAGGGTATAGGGTTGTTTAGGGTTTAGTGTTTAGGGTTGTTTATGGTTTAGTGATTAGGGTTGTTTAGGGTTGTTTAGAGGTTAGTGTTTAGGGTTATTCAGGGTTTATGATTTAGGGTTGTTCAGGGTTTAGGATTTATGGTTGTTCAGGGTTTAGGATTTAGGGATTAAGGTTAAGGGGTTAGGGTTAGGGTTAGGGTTAGGGTTAGCATTATGGTTAGAGTTAGGGTTAGAGTTAGGGTTATGGGGATATGTTAGGCTTAAGGTTCGGGTTAGGGTTATGGGGTTAAGGTTAGGGTTGGGGTTAGGGTTAGGTTTATGTTTAGGGTTAGGGTTAGGGTTATGGTTATTCTTAGACTCATGGTTTAAAATTTAGGGTTTATGGTTTAAGGTTTAGGGTTTTGGATTGTTTAAGTTTTAGGGTGGTTTAGGTTTAGGGTATAGGTTTTAGCGTTTAAGATTGTTTAATGTTTAGGGTTGTTTAGGTTTTAGCGTTTAGAGTTGTTTAGGGTTTTTTAGGGTTGTTTATGATTTAGTGTTTAGGGTTGTTCAGGATTTATAATTTAGGATATTTTAAGGTTTAGGGTTTAAGGTTGTATAGTGTTTTAGGGTTTAGGGTATAATGTTTGGGGTTAAGGGTTTAGGGTGCTTTTGGAATTAGTGTTTAGGGTTTTTCGGGGTTTAGGCTTTAGGATTTAGGGTGTTAGGGTTAGTGTTAGGGTTAGGTTTAGGGTTAAGGTGAGGGTTAGGGTGAGGATTAAGGTTAGGGTTAGGGTTAAGGTTAGTGTTAGTGTTAGGGTAAGGGTTAGGCTTAGGGATAGGTTTAGGGTTAGGGTTAGGGTTAGGGTTAAGGTTAGGGTTAGGGTTAGGGTTAGGGTTAGGGGTTAGTGTTAGGGTTAGTGTTAGGGGTTAGGGGTTAGTGTTAGGGTTAGGGTTAGGGTTAGGGTTAGGGTTAGGGTTAGGTTTAGTGTTAGGGTTATTATTAGGGGGTTACGTTTTAGTTTAGGATTAGTGTTAGGGTTAGAATTAGAAATAGGGTTAGTGTTAGGATTAGGGTCAGGGTTAGGTTTAGCGATATGGTTAGGGTTAGGGTTAAGGGTAGGGTTAGGGTTAGGGTTAGATTTAAAGTTTAGGGTTTAGTGTTAGGATTAGGGATAGTGTGAGGTTTAGGGTTAGGTTTAGGGTTAGGTTTAGGGTTAGTGTTTGGGTTATGATTAGTGTTATTATTAGGGTTAGGTTTAGGGTCAGGTTTAGGGTTAGGGTTATGGTTAGGGATAGATTTAGGGTTAGGTTTAGGTTTATTGTTAGATTTAAGGTTTAGGGTTTAAGGTTTAAGGTTTAGGATTGTTTAAGGTTTAGGGTAGATTAGGTTTAGGGTTTAGAGTTTAGTATTATGGTTACGGTTAGGGTTAGGGTTAGGGTTAGAGTTAGGGTTAGGGTTAGGGTTAGGGTTAGGGTTAAGGTTAGGGTTAGTGTTAGTGTTAGGGTTATGGTTAGTGTTAGGTTTAGGGTTAGGGTTAGGGTCAAGGTTAGGTTTAGGGTTAGGAATAGGGTTAGGGTTAGATTTAGGGTTAGGTTTAGATTTATTGTTAGATTTAGGGTTTAGGGTTTAAGGTTTATGGTTTAGGATTGTTTAAGGTTTAGGGTGGATTAGGTTTAGGGTTTAGAGTTTAGTGTTATGGTTACGGTTAGGGTTAGGGTTAGGGATGGGGTTAGGGTTAGGGTTAGGTTTATGGTAATGGTTAGGGTTAGGGTTAGGGTTAGTGTTAGGGTTAGGGTATAAGTTAGGGGGTTAGTGTTAGGGTTTGGGTTAGGGTTAGGGTTAGGGTTAGGGTTAGGGTTAGGTTAGGGTTAGGGTTAGGGTTAGGGTTAGGGGTTAGGTTTAGTGTTAGGGTTAGGGTTATTATTAGGGGGTTAGGTTTAAGTTTAGGATTAGTGTTAGTGTTAGAATTAGAAATAGGTTTAGTGTTAGGATTAGGGTCAGGGTTAGGTAAATGGTTAGGGTTAGGGTTAGGGTTAGGGTTAGGGTCAGGGAGGGTTTAGGGTTAGGGTTAGGGTTAGGGTTAGAGTTAGGGTTAGGTTTAGGTTTATTGTTAGATTTAGGATTTAGGGTCTAAGATTTATGGTTTAGGATTGTTTAAGGTTTAGGGTGGATTAGTTTTAGTGTTTAGAGTTTAGTGTTATGGTTACAGTTAGGGTTAGGGTTAGGGTTAGGGTTAGGATTAGAGTTAAGTTTGGGGTTAGGATTAGGTTTAGGGTTAGGGTTAGGCTTAGGGTTAGGGTTAGGGTTAGGGTTAGGGTTAGGGTTAGGATTAGGGTTAGGGTTAGGGTTAGGGTTAGGGTTAAGGGTAGGGTTAGGGTTAGGGTTAGGGTTAGGGGTTAGTGTTAGCGTTAGTGTTAGGGGTTATGGTTAGTGTTAGGGTTAGGGTTAGTGTTAGGGTTAGGGTTAGGTTTAGTGTTAGGGTTATTATTAGGGGGTTACGTTTTAGTTTAGGATTAGTGTTAGGGTTAGAATTAGAAATAGGGTTAGTGTTAGGATTAGGGTCAGGTTTAGGTTTAGCGATATGGTTAGGGTTAGGGTTAAAGGTAGGGTTAGGGTTAGGGTTAGATTTAAAGTTTAGGGTTTAGTGTTAGGATTAGGGATAGTGTGAGGTTTAGGGTTAGGTTTAGGGTTAGGGTTAGGGTTAGTGTTTGGGTTATGATTAGTGTGATTATTAGGGTTAGGGTTAGGGTCAGGTTTAGGTTTAGGGTTAGGGTTAGGGATAGTTTTAGGGTTAGGTTTAGGTTTATTGTTAGATTTAGGGTTTAGGGTTTAAGGTATAAGGTTTAGGATTGTTTAAGGTTTAGGGTAGATTAGGTTTAGGGTTTAGAGTTTAGTATTATGGTTACGGTTAGGATTAGGGTTAGGGTTAGAGTTAGGGTTAGGGTTAGGGTTAGTGTTAGGGTTAAGGTTAGGGTTAGTGTTAGGGTTAGTGTTATGGTTAGTGTTAGGATTAGGGTTAGGGTTAGGGTCAAGGTTAGGTTTAGGGTTAGGGATAGGGTTAGGGTTAGATTTAGGGTTAGGTTTAGGTTTATTGTTAGATTTAGGGTTTAGGGTTTAAGGTTTATGGTTTAGGATTGTTTAAGGTTTAGGGTGGATTAGGTTTAGGGTTTAGAGTTTAGTGTTATGGTTACGGTTAGGGTTAGGGTTAGGGATGGGGTTAGGGTTAGGGTTAGGTTTATGGTAATGGTTAGGGTTAGGGTTAGGGTTAGGGTTAGGGTTAGGGTATAAGTTAGGGGGTTAGTGTTAGGTTTTGGGTTAGGGTTAGGATTAGGGTTAGGGTTAGGTTAAGGTTAGGGTTAGGGTTAGGGTTAGGGGTTATGTTTAGTGTTAGGGTTAGGGTTATTATTAGGGTTTAGGTTTAAGTTTAGGATTAGTGTTAGGGTTAGAATTAGAAATAGGGTTAGTGTTAGGATTAGGGTCAGGTTTAGGTTTAGGGTTAGGGTTAGGGTTAGGGTTAGGGTCAGGGAGGGTTTAGGGTTAGGGTTAGGGTTAGGGTTAGATTTAGGGTTAGGTTTAGGTTTATTGTTAGATTTAGGATTTAGGGTCTAAGGTTTATGGTTTAGGATTGTTTAAGGTTTAGGGTGGATTAGGTTTAGGGTTTAGAGTTTAGTGTTATGGTTACGGTTAGGGTTAGGGTTAGGGTTAGGGTTAGGATTAGGGTTAAGGTTGGGGTTAGGATTAGGTTAAGGGTTAGGGTTAGGCTTAGGTTTAGGGTTAGGGTTAGGGTTAGGGTTAGGGTTAGGATTAGGGTTAGGGTTAGGGTTAGGGTAAGGGTTAGGGATTAGGGTTAGGGTTATGGTTATTGTTAGGTTTAGGGTTTAGGGTTTAGTGTTTAGGGTTTAAGGTTTAGGGTTTATGATTGTTTAAGATTTAGGGTGGTTTAGGTTAAGGGTTTAGGGTTTAGAGTTTAGGATTGTTTAAGGTTTAGGGTTGTTTAGGGTATAGTGTTTAGGGTTAAAAGTTTAGGGTTGTTTAGGGTTTAGTGTTTAGGGTTTAGGGTTGTTTAAGGTTATTGTTTAAGTTTTAGGTTTTAGGGTTGTTTTGGGTTTAGTGTTTAGTGTTGTTTAGGGTATAGTGTTAATGGTTTAGGGTTTAGGGTTATTTAGGGTTTAGTGTTTAAGGTTTAGGGTATAGGGTTGTTTAGGGTTTAGTGTTTAGGGTTGTTTATGGTTTAGTGATTAGGGTTGTTTAGGGTTGTTTAGAGGTTAGTGTTTAGGGTTATTCAAGGTTTATGATTTAGGGTTGTTCAGGGTTTAGGATTTATGGTTGTTCAGGGTTTAGGATTTAGGGATTAAGGTTAAGGGGTTAGGGTTAGGGTTAGGGTTAGGGTTAGGGTTAGGGTTAGCATTAGGGTTAGAGTTAGGGTTAGAGTTAGGGTTATGGGGTTATGTTATGCTTAAGGTTAGGGTTAGGGCTATGGGGTTAAGGTTAGGGTTGGGGTTAGGGTTAGGTTTAGGTTTAGGGTTAGTGTTAGGGTTATGGTTATTCTTAGATTTATGGTTTAAAATTTAGGGCTTATGGTTTAAGGTTTAGGGTTTAGGATTGTTTAAGTTTTAGGGTGGTTTAGGTTTAGGGTATAGAATTTAGCGTTTAAGATTGTTTAATGGTTAGGGTTGTTTAGGTTTTAGCGTTTAGAGTTGTTTAGGGTTTTTTAGGGTTGTTTATAATTTAGTGTTTAGGGTTGTTCAGGATTTATGATTTAGGATATTTTAAGGTTTAGGGTTTAAGGTTGTATAGTGTTTTAGGGTTTAGGGTATAATGTTTAGGGTTAAGGGTTTAGGGTTGTTTAGGGTATAGTGTTAATGGTTTTAGGGTTTAGGCTTGTTTAGGGTTTAGTGTTTAGGGTTTAGGGTTTAGGGTTTTTTAGCGTTTAGTGTTTATAGTTTA
>NC_137985.1:152500-170000 GCF_963924665.1 Micromys minutus | reverse complement strand
TTAGGGTTAAGGTCAGGTTTAGGGTTAGGGTTAGGGTTAGGATTAGGTTTAGTGTTAGTGTTAGGTTTAGGTTTAGGGTTAGGGTTAGGGTTAGGTTTAGTGTTAGGGTTACGTTTAGGGTTAGGGTTAGGGTTAGGATTAGGGTTAGGGTTATGGTAATTGTTAGGTTTAGGGTTTAAGGTTTAGGGTTTAGGATTGTTTAAGGTTTATCGTAACTTAAATTTAGGGTTTACAATTTAGTGTTAGGGTTATGGTTAGTGTTAGGGTTAGGGTTAGGGTTAGGTTTAGGGTTCAGGGTTTAGGGTTTAGGATTGTTTAAGGTTTAGGGTAGATTAGGATTAGGATTTAAAGTTTAGTTTTAGGGTTAGGGTTAGGTTTAGGGTTTAGGGTTTAGTGTTAGGATTAGGGTTAGGGTTAAAGTTAGGGTGAGGGTAAGGGTTAGTATTATGTTTAGGGTTAGGGTTAGGGTTAGGGTTAGGGTTAGGGTTAGGATTAGGGTTAGGGTTAGGGTTAGGGTAAGGGTTAGGGGTTAGGGTTAGGGTTATGATTATTGTTAGGTTTAGGGTTTAGGGTTTAGTGTTTAGGGTTTAAGGTTTAGGGTTTAGGATTGTTTAAGATTTAGGGTGGTTTAGGTTAAGGGTTTAGGGTTTAGAGTTTAGGATAGTTTAAGGTTTAGGGTTGTTTAGGGTATAGTGTTGAGGGTTAAAAGTTTAGGGTTGTTTAGGGTTTAGTGTTTAGGGTTTAGGGTTGTTTAAGGTTTAGTGTTTAAGGTTTAGGTTTTAGGGTTGTTTTGGGTTTAGTGTTTAGTGTTATTTAGGGTATAGTGTTAATGGTTTAGGGTTTAGGGTTATTTAGGGTTTAGTGTTTAAGGTTTAGGGTATAGGGTTGTTTAGGGTTTAGTGTTTAGGGTTGTTTATGGTTTAGTGATTAGGGTTGTTTAGGGTTGTTTAGAGGTTAGTGTTTAGGGTTATTCAGGGTTTATGATTTAGGGCTGTTCAGGGTTTAGGATTTATGGTTGTTCAGGGTTTAGGATTCAGGGATTAAGGTTAAGGGGTTAGGGTTAGGGTTAAGGTTAGGGTTAGGGGTAGGGTTAGGGTTAGGGTTATGGTTAGTGTTAGGATTAGGGTTAGGGTTAGGGTCAGGGTTAGGTTTAGGGTTAAGGTTAGGGTTAGGGTTAGATTTAGGGTCAGGTTTAGGTTTATTGTTAGATTTAGGGTTTAGGGTTTAAGGTTTATGGTTTTGGATTGTTTAAGGTTTAGGGTGGATTAGTTTTAGTGTTTAGAGTTTAGTGTTATGGTTACGGTTAGTGTTAGTGTTAGGGTTAGGGTTAGGGTTAGGCTTAGGGTAATGGATAGGGTTAGGGTTAGGGTTAGGGTTAGGGTAAGGGTTAGGGGTTAGGGTTAGGGTTAGGGTTAGGGTTAGGGTTAGGGTTAGGGTTAGGGGTTAGGGTTAGTGTTAGGATTAGGGTTATTATTAGGGGTTTTGGTTTAAGTTTAGGATTAGTGTTAGGGTTAGAATTAGAAATAGGGTTAGTGTTAGGATTAGGGTCAGTGTTAGGTTTAGGGTTAGGGTTAGTGTTAGGGTTAGGGTTAGGGTCAGAAAGGGTTGAGGGTTAGGGTTAGTGTTAGGGTTAGATTTAGGGTTAGGTTTAGGTTTATTGTTAGATTTAGGATTTAGGGTCTAAGGTTTATGGTTTAGGATTGTTTAAGGTTTAGGGTGGATTAGGTTTAGGGTTTAGAGTTTAGTGTTATGGTTACGGTTAGGGTTAGGGTTAGGGTTAGGGTTAGGATTAGGGTTAAGGTTAGGGTTAGGATTAGGTTTAGGGTTAAGGTTACGGTTAGGGTTAGGGTTAGGGTTAGGGTTAAGGTAAGGGTTAGGATTAGGGTTAGGGTTAGGGTTAGGGTAAGGGTTAGGAGTTAGGGTTAGGGTTATGGTTATTGTTAGGTTTAGGGTTTAGGGTTTAGTGTTTAGGGTTTAAGGTTTAGGGTTTAGGATTGTTTAAGATTTAGGGTGGTTTAGGTTAAGGGTTTAGGGTTTAGACTTTAGGATTGTTTAAGGTTTAGGGTTGTTTAGGGTATAGTGTTTAGGGTTAAAAGTTTAGGGTTGTTTAGGCTTTAGTGTTTAGGGTTTAGGGTTGTTTAAGTTTTAGTTTTTAAGGTTTAGGATTTAGGGTTGTTTTGGGTTTAGTGTTTAGTCTTGTTTAGGGTATAGTGTTAATGGTTTAGGATTTAGGGTTATTTAGGGTTTAGTGTTTAAGGTTTAGGGTATAGGGTTGTTTAGGGTTTAGTGTTTAGGGTTGTTTATGGTTTAGTGATTAGGGTTGTTTAGGGTTGTTTAGAGGTTAGTGTTTAGGGTTATTCAGGGTTTATGATTTAGGGTTGTTCAGGGTTTAGGATTTATGGTTGTTCAGGGTTTAGGATTTAGGGATTAAGGTTAAGGGGTTAGGGTTAGGGTTAGGGTTAGGGTTAGGGTTAGGGTTAAGGTTAGGGGTAGGGTTAGGGTTAGGGTTAAGGTTAGGGTTAGGGTTAAGGTTATGGTTAGTGTTTGGATTAGGGTTATGTTTACGGTCAGGGTTAGGTTTAGGGTTAGGGTTAGGGTTAGGGTTAGATTTAGTGTCAGGTTTAGGTTTATTGTTAGATTTAGGGTTTAGGGTTTAAGGTTTATGGTTTAGGATTTTTTAAAGTTTAGGGTGGATTAGGTTTAGGGTTTAGAGTTTAGTGTTATGGTTACGGTTAGTGTTAGGGTTAGGGTTAGGGTTAGGGTTAGGGTTAGGTTAGGGTTAGGGTTAGGTTTAGGGTTTAGGGTTTAGTGTTAGGATTAGGGTTAGGGTTAAAGTTAGGGTTAGGGTAAGGGTTAGGATTAGGTTTAGGGTTAGGGTTAGGGTTAGGGTTAGGGTTAGGGTTAGGATAAGGGTTAGGGTTAGGGTTAGGGTAAGGGTTAGGGGTTAGGGTTAGGGTTATGGTTATTGTTAGGTTTAGGGTTTAGGGTTTAGTGTTTAGGGTTTAAGGTTTAGGGTTTAGGATTGTTTAAGATTTAGGGTGGTTTAGGTTAAGGGTTTAGGGTTTAGAGTTTAGGATTGTTTAAGGTTTAGGGTTGATTAGGGTATAGTGTTTAGGTTTAAAAGTTTAGGGTTGTTTAGGGTTTAGTGTTTAGGGTTTAGGGTTGTTAGAGGTTTAGTGTTTAAGGTTTAGGTTTTAGGGTTGTTCTGGGTTTAGTGTTTAGTGTTTTTTAGTGTATAGTGTTAATGGTTTAGGGTTTAGGGTTATTTAGGGTTTAGTGTTTAAGGTTTAGGGTATAGGGTTGTTTAGGGTTTAGTGTTTAGGGTTGTTTATGGTTTAGTGATTAGGGTTGTTTAGGGTTGTTTAGAGGTTAGGGTTTAGGGTTATTCAGGGTTTATGATTTAGGGTTGTTCAGGGTTTAGGATTTATGGTTGTTCAGGGTTTAGCATTTAGGGATTAAGGTTAAGGGGTTAAGGTTAGGGTTAGGGTTAGGGTTAGCATTAAGGTTAGAGTTAGGGTTAGAGTAAAGGTTATGGGGTTATGTTAGGCTTAAGGTTTGGGTTAGGGTTATGGTGTTAAGGTTAGGGTTGGGGTTAGGGTTAGGTTTAGGTTTAGGGTTAGGGTTAGGGTTATGGTTATTCTTAGACTTATGGTTTAAAATTTAGGGTTTATGGTTTAAGGTTTAGGGTTTAGGATTGTTTAAGTTTTAGTGTGGTTTAGGTTTAGGGTATAGGGTTTAGCGTTTAGGATTGTTTAATGTTTAGGGTTGTTTAGGTTTTAGCATTTAGAGTTGTTTAGGGTTTTTTAGGGTTGTTTATGATTTAGTGTTTAGGCTTGTTCAGGATTTATGATTTAGGATATTTTAAGGTTTAGGGTTTAAGGTTGTATAGTGTTTTAGGGTTTAGGGTATAATGTTTAGGGTTAAGGGTTTAGGGTTGTTTAGGGTATAGTGTTAATGGTTTTAGGGTTTAGGCTTGTTTAGGGTTTAGTGTTTAGGGTTTAGGGTTTAGGGTTTTTTAGCGTTTAGTGTTTATAGTTTAGGGTTTATGGTGCTCTATGAATTAGTGTTTAGGGTTTTTCGGGGTTTAGGGTTTAGGATTTAGGGTGTTAGGGTTAGTGTTAGGGTTAGGTTTAGGGTTAAGGTGAGGGTTAGGGTGAGGGTTAAGGTTAGGGTTAGGGTTAAGGTTAGTGTTAGTGTTAGAATAAGGGTTAGGGTTAGGGATAGGATTAGGGTTACGGTTAGGGTTAGGGTTAAGGTTAGGGTTAGGGTTAGGGTTTGGGTTAGGGGTTTTGGTTAGGGTTAGTGTTAGGGGTTAGGGGTTAGTGTTAGGGTTAGGGTTAGGGTTAGGGTTAGGGTTAGGGTTAGGTTTAGTGTTAGGGTTATTATTAGGGGGTTAGGTTTTAGTTTAGGATTAGTGTTAGGGTTAGAATTAGAAATAGGGTTAGTGTTAGGATTAGGGTCATGGTTAGGTTTAGAAGTATGGTTAGGGTTAGGGTTAAGGGTAGGGTTAGGGTTAGGGTTAGATTTAAAGTTTAGGGTTTAGTTTTAGGATTAGGGATAGTGTGAGGTTTAGGGTTAGTTTTATGGTTAGGGTTAGGGTTAGTGTTTGGGTTATGATTAGTGTTAGGATTAGGATTAGGGTTAGGGTCAGGTTTATGTTTAGGGTTAGGGTTAGGGTTAGTGTTAGATTTAGGGTTAGGTTTAGGTTTATTGTTAGATTTAGAATTTAGGGTTTAAGGTTTATGGTTAAGGATTGTTTAAGTTTAAGGGTGGATTAGGTTTAGGGTTTAGAGTTTAGTATTATGGTTACGGTTAGGGTTAGGGTTAGGGTAAGAGTTAGGGTTAGGGTTAGGGTTTGGGTTAGGGTTAAGGTTAGGGTTAGTGTTAGGGTTAGGGTTATGGTTAGTGTTAGGATTAGGGTTAGGTTTAGGGTCAGGGTTAGGTTTAGGGTTAGGATTAGGGTTAGGGTTAGATTTAGGGTTAGGTTTAGGTTTATTTTTAGATTTAGGGTTTAGGGTTTAAGGTTTATGGTTTAGGATTGTTTAAGGTTTAGGGTGGATTAGGTTTAGGGTTTAGAGTTTAGTGTTATGGTTACGGTTAGGGGTAGGGTTAGGGATGGGGTTAGGGTTAGGGTTAGGGTTATGGTAAGGGTTAAGTTTAGGGTTAGGGTTAGGGTTAGGGTAAAAGTTAGGGGGTTAGTGTTAGGGTTTGTGTTAGGGTTATCGTTAGGGTTAGGGTTAGGTTAGGGTTAGGGTTAGGGTTAGGGTTAGGGTTAGGGGTTAGGTTTAGTGTTAGGGTTAGGGTTATTATTAGGGGGTTAGTTTTAAGTTTAGGATTAGTGTTAGGGTTAGAATTAGAAATAGGGTTAGTGTTAGGATTAGGGTCAGTGTTAGGTTTAGGGTTAGGGTTAGGGTTAGGGTTAGGGTTAGCGTCAGGGAGGGTTTAGGGTTAGGGTTAGATTTAGGGTTAGGTTTAGGTTTATTGTTAGAGTTAGGATTTAGGGTCTAAGGTTTATGGTTTAGGATTGTTTAAGGTTTAGGGTGGATTAGGTTTAGGGTTTAGAGTTTAGTGTTATGGTTACGGTTAGGGTTAGGGTTAGGTTTAGGGTTAGGATTAGGGTTAAGGTTAGGGTTAGGATTAGGTTTAGGGTTAGGGTTAGGGTTAGGGTTAGGGTTAGGGTTAGGATTAGGGTTAGGGTTAGGGTTAGGGTAAGGGTTAGGGGTTAGGGTTAGTGTTATGGTTATTGTTAGGTTTAGGGTTTAGGGTTTAGTGTTTAGGGTTTAAGGTTTAGGGTTTAGGATTGTTTAAGATTTAGGGTGGTTTAGGTTAAGGGTTTAGAGTTTAGACTTTAGGATTGTTTAAGGTTTAGGGTTGTTTAGGGTATAGTGTTTAGGGTTAAAAGTTTAGGGTTGTTTAGGCTTTAGTGTTTAGGGTTTAGGGTTGTTTAAGTTTTAGTTTTTAAGGTTTAGGATTTAGGGTTGTTTTGGGTTTAGTGTTTAGTCTTGTTTAGGGTATAGTGTTAATGGTTTAGGATTTAGGGTTATTTAGGGTTTAGTGTTTAAGGTTTAGGGTATAGGGTTGTTTAGGGTTTAGTGTTTAGGGTTGTTTATGGTTTAGTGATTAGGGTTGTTTAGGGTTGTTTAGAGGTTAGTGTTTAGGGTTATTCAGGGTTTATGATTTAGGGTTGTTCAGGGTTTAGGATTTATGGTTGTTCAGGGTTTAGGATTTAGGGATTAAGGTTAAGGGGTTAGGGTTAGGGTTAGGGTTAGGGTTAGGGTTAGGGTTAGGGTTAGAGGTAGGGTTAGGGTTAGGGTTAAGGTTAGGGTTAGGGTTAGGGTTAAGGTTATGGTTAGTGTTTGGATTAGGGTTACGGTTAGGGTCAGGGTTAGGTTTAGGGTTAGGGTTAGGGTTAGGGTTAGATTTAGTGTCAGGTTTAGGTTTATTGTTAGATTTAGGGTTTAGGGTTTAAGGTTTATGGTTTAGGATTTTTTAAAGTTTAGGGTGGATTAGGTTTAGGGTTTAGAGTTTAGTGTTATGGTTACGGTTAGTGTTAGGGTTAGGGTTAGGGTTAGGGTTAGGGTTAGGTTAGGGTTAGGGTTAGGTTTAGGGTTTAGGGTTTAGTGTTAGGATTAGGGTTAGGGTTAAAGTTAGGGTTAGGGTAAGGGTTAGGATTAGGTTTAGGGTTAGGGTTAGGGTTAGGGTTAGGGTTAGGGTTAGGATTAGGGTTAGGGTTAGGGTTAGGGTAAGGGTTAGGGGTTAGGGTTAGGGTTATGGTTATTGTTAGGTTTAGGGTTTAGGGTTTAGTGTTTAGGGTTTAAGGTTTAGGGTTTAGGATTGTTTAAGATTTAGGGTGGTTTAGGTTAAGGGTTTAGGGTTTAGAGTTTAGGATTGTTTAAGGTTTAGGGTTGATTAGGGTATAGTGTTTAGGTTTAAAATTTTAGGGTTGTTTAGGGTTTAGTGTTTAGGGTTTAGGGTTGTTTGAGGTTTATTGTTTAAGGTTTAGGTTTTAGGGTTGTTCTGGGTTTAGTGTTTAGTGTTGTTTAGGGTATAGAGTTAATGGTTTAGGGTTTAGGGTTATTTAGGGTTTAGTGTTTAAGGTTTAGGGTATAGGGTTGTTTAGGGTTTAGTGTTTAGGGTTGTTTATGGTTTAGTGATTAGGATTGTTTAGGGTTGTTTAGAGGTTAGGGTTTAGGGTTATTCAGGGTTTATGATTTAGGGTTGTTCAGGGTTTAGGATTTATGGTTGTCCAGGGTTTAGGATTTAGGGATTAAGGTTAAGGGGTTAAGGTTAGGGTTAGGGTTAGGGTTAGCATTAGGGTTAGAGTTAGGGTTAGAGTAAAGGTTATGCGGTTATGTTAGGCTTAAGGTTTGGGTTAGGGTTATGGTGTTAAGGTTAGGGTTGGGGTTAGGGTTAGGTTTAGGTTTAGGGTTAGGGTTAGGGTTATGGTTATTCTTAGACTTATGGTTTAAAACTTAGGGTTTATGGTTTAAGGTTTAGGGTTTAGGATTGTTTAAGTTTTAGGGTGGTTTAGGTTTAGGGTATAGGGTTTAGCGTTTAAGATTGTTTAATGTTTAGGGTTGTTTAGGTTTTAGCATTTAGAGTTGTTTAGGGTTTTTTAGGGTTGTTTATGATTTAGTGTTTAGGCTTGTTCAGGATTTATGATTTAGGATATTTTAAGGTTTAGGGTTTAAGGTTGTATAGTGTTTTAGGGTTTAGGGTATAATGTTTAGGGTTAAGGGTTTAGGGTTGTTTAGGGTATAGTGTTAATGGTTTTAGGGTTTAGGCTTGTTTAGGGTTTAGTGTTTAGGGTTTAGGGTTTAGGGTTTTTTAGCGTTTAGTGTTTATAGTTTAGGGTTTAGGGTGCTCTATGAATTAGTGTTTAGGGTTTTTCGGGGTTTAGGGTTTAGGATTTAGGGTGTTAGGGTTAGTGTTAGGGTTAGGTTTAGGGTTAAGGTGAGGGTTAGGGTGAGGGTTAAGGTTAGGGTTAGGGTTAAGGTTAGTGTTAGTGTTAGAATAAGGGTTAGGGTTAGGGATAGGATTAGGGTTAGGGTTAGGGTTAGGGTTAAGGTTAGGGTTAGGGTTAGGGTTTGGGTTAGGGGTTTTGGTTAGGGTTAGTGTTAGGGGTTAGGGGTTAGTGTTAGGGTTAGGGTTAGGGTTAGGGTTAGGGTTAGGGTTAGGTTTAGTGTTAGGGTTATTATTAGCGGGTTAGGTTTTAGTTTAGGATTAGTGTTAGGGTTAGAATTAGAAATAGGGTTAGTGTTAGGATTAGGGTCAGGGTTAGGTTTAGAAGTATGGTTAGGGTTAGGGTTAAGGGTAGGGTTAGGGTTAGGGTTAGATTTAAAGTTTAGGGTTTAGTGTTAGGATTAGGGATAGTGTGAGGTTTAGGGTTAGTTTTATGGTTAGGGTTAGGGTTAGTGTTTGGGTTATGATTAGTGTTAGGATTAGGATTAGGGTTAGGGTCAGGTTTATGTTTAGGGTTAGGGTTAGGGTTAGTGTTAGATTTAGGGTTAGGTTTAGGTTTATTTTTAGATTTAGAATTTAGGGTTTAAGGTTTATGGTTAAGGATTGTTTAAGTTTAAGGGTGGATTAGGTTTAGGGTTTAGAGTTTAGTATTATGGTTACGGTTAGGGTTAGGGTTAGGGTAAGAGTTAGGGTTAGGGTTAGGGTTTGGGTTAGGGTTAAGGTTAGGGTTAGTGTTAGGGTTAGGGTTATGGTTAGTGTTAGGATTAGGGTTAGGTTTAGGGTCAGGGTTAGGTTTAGGGTTAGGATTAGGGTTAGGGTTAGATTTAGGGTTAGGTTTAGGTTTATTGTTAGATTTAGGGTTTAGGGTTTAAGGTTTATGGTTTAGGATTGTTTAAGGTTTAGGGTGGATTAGGTTTAGGGTTTAGAGTTTAGTGTTATGGTTACGGTTAGGGGTAGGGTTAGGGATGGGGTTAGGGTTAGGGTTAGGGTTATGGTAAGGGTTAAGTTTAGGGTTAGGGTTAGGGTTAGGGTAAAAGTTAGGGGGTTAGTGTTAGGGTTTGTGTTAGGGTTATCGTTAGGGTTAGGGTTAGGTTAGGGTTAGGGTTAGGGTTAGGGTTAGGGTTAGGGGTTAGGTTTAGTGTTAGGGTTAGGGTTATTATTAGGGGGTTAGTTTTAAGTTTAGGATTAGTGTTAGGGTTAGAATTAGAAATAGGGTTAGTGTTAGGATTAGGGTCAGTGTTAGGTTTAGGGTTAGGGTTAGGGTTAGGGTTAGGGTTAGCGTCAGGGAGGGTTTAGGGTTAGGGTTAGATTTAGGGTTAGGTTTAGGTTTATTGTTAGAGTTAGGATTTAGGGTCTAAGGTTTATGGTTTAGGATTGTTTAAGGTTTAGGGTGGATTAGGTTTAGGGTTTAGAGTTTAGTGTTATGGTTACGGTTAGGGTTAGGGTTAGGTTTAGGGTTAGGATTAGGGTTAAGGTTAGGGTTAGGATTAGGTTTAGGGTTAGGGTTAGGGTTAGGGTTAGGGTTAGGGTTAGGATTAGGGTTAGGGTTAGGGTTAGGGTAAGGGTTAGGGGTTAGGGTTAGTGTTATGGTTATTGTTAGGTTTAGGGTTTAGGGTTTAGTGTTTAGGGTTTAAGGTTTAGGGTTTAGGATTGTTTAAGATTTAGGGTGGTTTAGGTTAAGGGTTTAGAGTTTAGACTTTAGGATTGTTTAAGGTTTAGGGTTGTTTAGGGTATAGTGTTTAGGGTTAAAAGTTTAGGGTTGTTTAGGCTTTAGTGTTTAGGGTTTAGGGTTGTTTAAGTTTTAGTTTTTAAGGTTTAGGATTTAGGGTTGTTTTGGGTTTAGTGTTTAGTCTTGTTTAGGGTATAGTGTTAATGGTTTAGGATTTAGGGTTATTTAGGGTTTAGTGTTTAAGGTTTAGGGTATAGGGTTGTTTAGGGTTTAGTGTTTAGGGTTGTTTATGGTTTAGTGATTAGGGTTGTTTAGGGTTGTTTAGAGGTTAGTGTTTAGGGTTATTCAGGGTTTATGATTTAGGGTTGTTCAGGGTTTAGGATTTATGGTTGTTCAGGGTTTAGGATTTAGGGATTAAGGTTAAGGGGTTAGGGTTAGGGTTAGGGTTAGGGTTAGGGTTAGGGTTAGGGTTAGGGTTAGAGGTAGGGTTAGGGTTAGGGTTAAGGTTAGGGTTAGGGTTAGGGTTAAGGTTATGGTTAGTGTTTGGATTAGGGTTACGGTTAGGGTCAGGGTTAGGTTTAGGGTTAGGGTTAGGGTTAGGGTTAGATTTAGTGTCAGGTTTAGGTTTATTGTTAGATTTAGGGTTTAGGGTTTAAGGTTTATGGTTTAGGATTTTTTAAAGTTTAGGGTGGATTAGGTTTAGGGTTTAGAGTTTAGTGTTATGGTTACGGTTAGTGTTAGGGTTAGGGTTAGGGTTAGGGTTAGGGTTAGGTTAGGGTTAGGGTTAGGTTTAGGGTTTAGGGTTTAGTGTTAGGATTAGGGTTAGGGTTAAAGTTAGGGTTAGGGTAAGGGTTAGGATTAGGTTTAGGGTTAGGGTTAGGGTTAGGGTTAGGGTTAGGGTTAGGATTAGGGTTAGGGTTAGGGTTAGGGTAAGGGTTAGGGGTTAGGGTTAGGGTTATGGTTATTGTTAGGTTTAGGGTTTAGGGTTTAGTGTTTAGGGTTTAAGGTTTAGGGTTTAGGATTGTTTAAGATTTAGGGTGGTTTAGGTTAAGGGTTTAGGGTTTAGAGTTTAGGATTGTTTAAGGTTTAGGGTTGATTAGGGTATAGTGTTTAGGTTTAAAATTTTAGGGTTGTTTAGGGTTTAGTGTTTAGGGTTTAGGGTTGTTTGAGGTTTATTGTTTAAGGTTTAGGTTTTAGGGTTGTTCTGGGTTTAGTGTTTAGTGTTGTTTAGGGTATAGAGTTAATGGTTTAGGGTTTAGGGTTATTTAGGGTTTAGTGTTTAAGGTTTAGGGTATAGGGTTGTTTAGGGTTTAGTGTTTAGGGTTGTTTATGGTTTAGTGATTAGGATTGTTTAGGGTTGTTTAGAGGTTAGGGTTTAGGGTTATTCAGGGTTTATGATTTAGGGTTGTTCAGGGTTTAGGATTTATGGTTGTCCAGGGTTTAGGATTTAGGGATTAAGGTTAAGGGGTTAAGGTTAGGGTTAGGGTTAGGGTTAGCATTAGGGTTAGAGTTAGGGTTAGAGTAAAGGTTATGCGGTTATGTTAGGCTTAAGGTTTGGGTTAGGGTTATGGTGTTAAGGTTAGGGTTGGGGTTAGGGTTAGGTTTAGGTTTAGGGTTAGGGTTAGGGTTATGGTTATTCTTAGACTTATGGTTTAAAACTTAGGGTTTATGGTTTAAGGTTTAGGGTTTAGGATTGTTTAAGTTTTAGGGTGGTTTAGGTTTAGGGTATAGGGTTTAGCGTTTAAGATTGTTTAATGTTTAGGGTTGTTTAGGTTTTAGCATTTAGAGTTGTTTAGGGTTTTTTAGGGTTGTTTATGATTTAGTGTTTAGGCTTGTTCAGGATTTATGATTTAGGATATTTTAAGGTTTAGGGTTTAAGGTTGTATAGTGTTTTAGGGTTTAGGGTATAATGTTTAGGGTTAAGGGTTTAGGGTTGTTTAGGGTATAGTGTTAATGGTTTTAGGGTTTAGGCTTGTTTAGGGTTTAGTGTTTAGGGTTTAGGGTTTAGGGTTTTTTAGCGTTTAGTGTTTATAGTTTAGGGTTTAGGGTGCTCTATGAATTAGTGTTTAGGGTTTTTCGGGGTTTAGGGTTTAGGATTTAGGGTGTTAGGGTTAGTGTTAGGGTTAGGTTTAGGGTTAAGGTGAGGGTTAGGGTGAGGGTTAAGGTTAGGGTTAGGGTTAAGGTTAGTGTTAGTGTTAGAATAAGGGTTAGGGTTAGGGATAGGATTAGGGTTAGGGTTAGGGTTAGGGTTAAGGTTAGGGTTAGGGTTAGGGTTTGGGTTAGGGGTTTTGGTTAGGGTTAGTGTTAGGGGTTAGGGGTTAGTGTTAGGGTTAGGGTTAGGGTTAGGGTTAGGGTTAGGGTTAGGTTTAGTGTTAGGGTTATTATTAGCGGGTTAGGTTTTAGTTTAGGATTAGTGTTAGGGTTAGAATTAGAAATAGGGTTAGTGTTAGGATTAGGGTCAGGGTTAGGTTTAGAAGTATGGTTAGGGTTAGGGTTAAGGGTAGGGTTAGGGTTAGGGTTAGATTTAAAGTTTAGGGTTTAGTGTTAGGATTAGGGATAGTGTGAGGTTTAGGGTTAGTTTTATGGTTAGGGTTAGGGTTAGTGTTTGGGTTATGATTAGTGTTAGGATTAGGATTAGGGTTAGGGTCAGGTTTATGTTTAGGGTTAGGGTTAGGGTTAGTGTTAGATTTAGGGTTAGGTTTAGGTTTATTTTTAGATTTAGAATTTAGGGTTTAAGGTTTATGGTTAAGGATTGTTTAAGTTTAAGGGTGGATTAGGTTTAGGGTTTAGAGTTTAGTATTATGGTTACGGTTAGGGTTAGGGTTAGGGTAAGAGTTAGGGTTAGGGTTAGGGTTTGGGTTAGGGTTAAGGTTAGGGTTAGTGTTAGGGTTAGGGTTATGGTTAGTGTTAGGATTAGGGTTAGGTTTAGGGTCAGGGTTAGGTTTAGGGTTAGGATTAGGGTTAGGGTTAGATTTAGGGTTAGGTTTAGGTTTATTGTTAGATTTAGGGTTTAGGGTTTAAGGTTTATGGTTTAGGATTGTTTAAGGTTTAGGGTGGATTAGGTTTAGGGTTTAGAGTTTAGTGTTATGGTTACGGTTAGGGGTAGGGTTAGGGATGGGGTTAGGGTTAGGGTTAGGGTTATGGTAAGGGTTAAGTTTAGGGTTAGGGTTAGGGTTAGGGTAAAAGTTAGGGGGTTAGTGTTAGGGTTTGTGTTAGGGTTATCGTTAGGGTTAGGGTTAGGTTAGGGTTAGGGTTAGGGTTAGGGTTAGGGTTAGGGGTTAGGTTTAGTGTTAGGGTTAGGGTTATTATTAGGGGGTTAGTTTTAAGTTTAGGATTAGTGTTAGGGTTAGAATTAGAAATAGGGTTAGTGTTAGGATTAGGGTCAGTGTTAGGTTTAGGGTTAGGGTTAGGGTTAGGGTTAGGGTTAGGGTCAGGGAGGGTTTAGGGTTAGGGTTAGGGTTAGGGTTAGATTTAGGGTTAGGTTTAGGTTTATTGTTAGAGTTAGGATTTAGGGTCTAAGGTTTATGGTTTAGGATTGTTTAAGGTTTAGGGTGGATTAGGTTTAGGGTTTAGAGTTTAGTGTTATGGTTACGGTTAGGGTTAGGGTTAGGTTTAGGGTTAGGATTAGGGTTAAGGTTAGGGTTAAGATTAGGTTTAGGGTTAGGGTTAGGGTTAGGGTTAGGGTTAGGATTAGGGTTAGGGTTAGGGTTAGGGTTAGGGTAAGGGTTAGGGGTTAGGGTTAGGGTTATGGTTATTGTTAGGTTTAGGGTTTAGGGTTTAGTGTTTAGGGTTTAAGGTTTAGGGTTTAGGATTGTTTAAGGTTTATCGTAACTTAAATTTAGGGTTTACAATTTAGTGTTAGGGTTATGGTTAGTGTTAGGGTTAGGGTTAGGGTTAGGTTTAGGGTTCAGGGTTTAGGGTTTAGGATTGTTTAAGGTTTAGGGTAGATTATGTTTAGGATTTAAAGTTTAGTTTTAGGGTTAGGGTTATGTTTAGGGTTTAGGCTTTAGTGTTAGGATTAGGGTTAGGGTTAAAGTTAGGGTTAGGGTAAGGGTTAGGATTAGGTTTAGGGTTAGGGTTAGGGTTAGGGTTAGGGTTAGGGTTAGGATTAGGGTTAGAGTTAGGGTTAGGGTAAGGGTTAGGGGTTAGGGTTAGGGTTATGGTTATTGTTAGGTTTAGGGTTTAGGGTTTAGTGTTTAGGGTTTAAGGTTTAGGGTTTAGGATTGTTTAAGATTTAGGGTGGTTTAGGTTAAGGGTTTAGGGTTTAGAGTTTAGGATTGTTTAAGGTTTAGGGTTGTTTAGGGTATAGTGTTTAGGGTTAAATGTTTAGGGTTGATTAGGATTTAGTGTTTAGGGTTTAGGATTGTTTAAGGTTTAGTGTTTAAGGTTTAGGTTTTAATGTTGTTTTGGGTTTAGTGTTTAGTGTTGTTTAGGGTATAGTGTTAATGGTTTAGGGTTTAGGGTTATTTAGGGTTTAGTGTTTAAGGTTTAGGGTATAGGGTTTTTTAGGGTTTAGTGTTTAGGGTTGTTTATGGTTTAGTGATTAGGGTTGTTTAGGGTTGTTTAGAGGTTAGTGTTTAGGGTTATTCAGGGTTTATGATTTAGGGTTGTTCAGGGTTTAGGATTTATGGTTGTTCAGGGTTTAGGATTTAGGGATTAAGGTTAAGGGGTTAGGGTTAGGGTTAAGGTTAGGGTTAGGGTTAGGGTTAGGGTTAGGGTTAGGGTTAGGTTTAGGGTTAGGGTTAGGGTTAAGGTTAGGGTTAGTGTTAGGGTTAGTGTTATGGTTAGTGTTAGGATTAGGGTTAGGGTTAAGGTCAGGGTTAGGTTTAGGGTTAGGGTTAGGGTTAGGGTTAGATTTAGGGTCAGGTTTAGGTTTATTGTTAGATTTAGGGGTTAGGGTTTAAGGTTTATGGTTTAGGATTGTTTAAGGTTTAGGGTGGATTAGTTTTAGTGTGTAGAGTTTAGTGTTATGGTTACGGTTAGTGTTAGGGTTAGGGTTAGGGTTTGGGTTAGGGTTAGGGTAATGGATAGGGTTAGGGTTAGGGTTAGGGTAAGGGTTAGGGTTTAGTGTTAGGGTTAGGGTTAGGGTTAGGGGTTAGGGTTAGTGTTATGGTTAGGGTTATTATTAGGGGGTTTGGTTTAAGTTTAGGATTAGTGTTAGGGTTAGAATTAGAAATAACGTTAGTGTTAGGATTAGGGTCAGGGTTAGGTTTAGGGTTAGGGTTAGGGTTAGGGTTAGGGTTAGGGTTAGGGTCAGGGAGGGTTTAGGGTTAGGGTTAGGGTTACGGTTAGATTTAGGGTTAGGTTTAGGTTTATTGTTAGATTTAGGATTTAGGGTCTAAGGTTTATGGTTTAGGATTGTTTAAGGTTTAGGGTGGATTAGGTTTAGGGTTTAGAGTTTAGTGTTATGGTTACGGTTAGGGTTAGGGTTAGGGTTAGGATTAGGATTAGGGTTAAGGTTAGGGTTATAATTAGGTTTAGGGTTAGGGTTTTGTTAGGGTTAGGGTTAGGGTTAGGGTTAGGGTTAGGGTTAGGATTAGGGTTAGGGTTAGGGTTAGGGTAAGGGTTAGGGGTTTGGGTTAGGTTTATGGTTATTGTTAGGTTTAGGGTTTAGGGTTTAGTGTTTAGGGTTTAAGGTTTAGGGTTTAGGTTTGTTTAAGCTTTAGGGTGGTTTAGGTTAAGGGTTTAGGGTTTAGAGTTTATGATTGTTTAAGGTTTAGGGTTGTTTAGGGTATAGTGTTTAGGGTTAAAAGTTTAGGGTTGTTTAGGGTTTAGTGTTTAGGGTTTAGGGTTGTTTAAGGTTTAGTGTTTAAGGTTTAGGTTTTAGGGTTGTTTTGGGTTTAGTGTTTAGTGTTGTTTAGGGTATAGTGTTAATGGTTTAGGGTTTAGGGTTATTTAGGGTTTAGTGTTTAAGGTTTAGGGTATAGGTTTGTTTAGGGTTTAGTGTTTAGGGTTGTTTATGGTTTAGTGATTAGAGTTGTTTAGGGTTGTTTAGAGGTTAGTGTTTAGGGTTATTCAGGGTTTATGATTTAGGGTTGTTCAGGGTTTAGGATTTATGGTTGTTCAGGGTTTAGGATTTAGGGATTAATGTTAAGTGGTTAGGGTTAGGGTTAGGGTTAGGGTTAGCATTAGGGTTAGAGTTAGGGTTAGAGTTAGGGTTATGGGGTTATGTTAGGCTTAAGGTTAGGGTTAGGGTTATGAGGTTAAGGTTAGGGTTGGGGTTAGGGTTAGGTTTAGGTTTAGGGTTAGGGTTAGGGTTATTGTTATTCTTAGATTTATGGTTTAAAATTTAGGGTTTATGGTTTAACTTTAGGGTTTAGGATTGTGTAAGTTTTAGGGTGGTTAAGTTTACGGTATAGGGTTTAGCGTTTAAGATTGTTTAATGTTTAGGGTTGTTTAGGTTTTAGAGTTTAGAGTTGTTTAGGGTTTTTTAGGGTTGTTTATGATTTAGTGTTTAGGGTTGTTCAGGATTTATGATTTAGGATATTTTAAGGTTTAGGGTTTAAGGTTGTATAGTGTTTTAGGGTTTAGGGTATAATGTTTAGGGTTAAGGGTTTAGGGTTGTTTAGGGTATAGTGTTAATGGTTTTAGGGTTTAGGCTTGTTTAGGGTTTAGTGTTTAGGGTTTAGGGTTTAGGGTTTTTTAGCGTTTAGTGTTTATAGTTTAGGGTTTAGGGTGCTTGTGGAATTAGTGTTTAGGGTTTTTCGGGGTTTAGGGTTTAGGATTTAGGGTGTTAGGGTTAGTGTTAGGGTTAGGTTTAGGGTTAAGGTGAGGGTTAGGGTGAGGGTTAAGGTTAGGGTTAGGGTTAAGGTTAGTGTTAGTGTTAGGGTAAGGGATAGGGTTAGGGATAGGGTTAGGGTTAGGGTTAGTGTTAAGGTTAGGGTTAGGGTTAGGGTTAGTTTTAGGGGTTAGTGTTAGGGTCAGTGTTAGGGGTTACGGGTTAGTGTTAGGGTTAGGGTTAGGGTTAGGGTTAGGGTTAGGTTTAGTGTTAGGGTTATTATTAGGGGTTTAGGTTTTAGTTCAGGATTAGTGTTAGGGTTAGAATTAGAGATAGGGTTAGTGTTAGGATTAGGGTCAGGTTTAGGTTTAGGGATATGGTTAGGGTTAGGGTTAAGGGTAGAGTTAGGGTTAGGGTTAGATTTAAAGTTTAGGGTTTAGTGTTAGGATTAGGGATAGTGTGAGGTTTAGGGTTAGGTTTAGGGTTAGGATTAGGGTTAGTGTTTGGGTTATGATTAGTGTTATTATTAGGGTTCGGGTTAGGGTCAGGGAGGGTTTAGGGTTAGGGTTAGGGTTAGGGTTAGATTTAGGGTTAGGTTTAGGTTTATTGTTAGATTTAGGATTTAGGGTCTAAGGTTTATGGTTTAGGATTGTTTAAGGTTTAGGGTGGATTAGGTTTAGGGTTTAGAGTTTAGTGTTATGGTTATGGTTAGGGTTAGTGTTAGGGTTAGGGTTAGGATTAGGGTTAAGGTTAGGGTTAGGATTAGGTTTAGGGTTAGGGTTAGGGTTAGGGTTAGGGTTAGGGTTAGGGTTAGGATTAGGGTTAGGGTTAGGGTAAGGGTTAGGGGTTAAGGTTAGGGTTATGGTTATTGTTAGGTTTAGGGTTAAGGGTTTAGTGTTTAGGGTTTAAGGTTTAGGGTTTAGGATTATTTAAGATTTAGGGTGGTTTAGGTTAAGGGTTTAGGGTTTAGAGTTTAGGATTGTTTAAGGTTTAGGGTTGTTTAGGGTATAGTGTTTCGGATTAAAAGTTTAGGGTTGTTTAGGGTTTAGTGTTTAGGGTTTAGGGTTGTTTAAGGTTTAGTGTTTAAGGTTTAGGTTTTAGGGTATTTTGGGTTTAGTGTTTAGTGTTGTTTAGGGTATAGTGTTAATGGT
>NC_137985.1:132500-145000 GCF_963924665.1 Micromys minutus | reverse complement strand
GAATTAGAAATAGGATTAGTGTTAAGATTAGGGTCAGGGATAGGTTTAGGGATAGGGTTAGGGTTAGGGTTAGGGGTAGGGTTAGGGTTAGGGTTAGATTTAAAGTTTAAGGTTTAGTGTTAGGATTAGGGTTAGTGTGAGGTTTAGGGTTAGGGTTAGGTTTAGGGTTAGGGTTAGGGTTAGTGTTTGGGTTATGGTTAGTGTTAGCATTAGGTCTAGGGTTAGGGTTAGGGTTAGGGTTAGATTTAGGGTTAGGTTTAGGTTTATTGTTAGATTTAGGGTTTAGGGTTTAAGGTTTGTGGTTTAGGATTGTTTAAGGTTTAGGGTGGATTAGGTTTAGGGTTTAGAGTTTAGTGTTATGGTTACGGTTAGGGTTAGGGTTAGGTTTAGGGTTCGGGTTTGGGTTAGGGTTAGGGTTAGGTTTAGGGTTAGGGTTATGGTTAGGGTTAAGGTTAGGGTTAGGGTTAGGGTTATGGTTAGTGTTAGGATTAGGGTTAGGGTTAAGGTCAGGGTTAGGTTTAGGGTCAGGGTTAGGGTTAGGGATAGATTTAGGGTTAGGTTTAGGTTTATTGTTAGATTTAGGGTTTAGGGTTTAAGGTTTATGGTTTAGGATTTTTTAAGGTTTAGGGTAGATTAGGTTTAGGGTTTAGATTTAGTGTTATGGTTAAGGTTAAGGTTAGGGTTAGGGTTAGGGTTAGGGTTAGGGTTAGGGTTAGGGTTAGTGTTACGGTTAGGGTTAGGGTTAGGGTTACGGTTAGGGTTAGGGTTAGGGTTAGGGTAAGGGTTATGATTATGTTTATTGTTAGGTTTAGGGTTAGGGTTAGGGTTAAGGTTAGGTTTAGGGTTAGGGTTAGGTTTATGGTTAGGCTTAAGGTTAGGGTTAGGTTTAGGGTTAGGGTTACGGTTAGGGTTAGGTTTAAGGTTAGGGTTAGGGTTAGGGTTAGGTTTATTGTTAGGTTTAGGGTTTAGTGTTTAGGGTCTAAGGTTTTGGGTTTAGGATTGTTTAAGGTTTAGCGTAGATTAGGTTTAGGGTTTAGAGTTTAGTGTTAAGGTTAGGGTTAGGTTTAGGGTTTAGGGTTTAGTGTTCGGATTAGGGTTAGGTTTAGGGTTAGGTTTAGGGTTACGTTTAGGGTCATGGATATTGTTAGGTTTAGGGTTTAGGGTTTAGGGTAAAGCTTTAGGTTTTAGGATTGTTTAAGGTTTAGGGTGGATTATTTTTAGGGTTTAGAGTTTTGTGTTTGGGATATCGTTAGGGTTAGGTTTAGGGTTTAGGGATTACTGTTAGAGTTAGGGTTAGGGTTAGGGTTAAGGTTAGTTTTAGGTTTAGGGTTAGGCTTAGGGTTAGGTTTAGGTTTATTGTTAGGATTAGGGTTAGAGTTAAGATTAGGGTTAGGGTTAGGGTTAGGGTTAGGGTCAGGTTTAGGGTTAGGGTTAGGGTTAGGACTACGTTTAGTGTTAGTGTTAGGTTTAGGGTTAGGGTTAGGGTTAGGGTTAGGTTTAGTGTTAGGGTTACGTTTAGGGTTAGGGTTAGGGTTAGGATTAGGGTTAGGGTTATGGTAATTGTTAGGTTTAGGGTTTAAGGTTTAGGGTTTAGGATTGTTTAAGGTTTATCGTAAATTAAATTTAGGGTTTACAATTTAGTGTTAGGGTTATGGTTATTGTTAGGGTTAGGGTTAGGGTTAGGTTTAGGGTTCAGGGTTTAGGGTTTAGGATTGTTTAAGGTTTAGTGTAGATTAGGTTTAGGATTTTAAGTTTAGTTTTAGGGTTAGGGTTAGGTTTAGGGTTTAGGGTTTAGTGTTAGGATTAGGGTTAGGGTTAAAGTTAGGATTAGGGTAAGGGTTAGGATTAGGTTTACGGTTAGGGTTAGGGTTAGGGTTAGGGTTAGGGTTAGGGTAAGGGTTAGGGGTTAGTGTTAGGGTTATGGTTATTGTTAGGTTTAGGGTTTAGGGTTTAGTGTTTAGGGTTTAAGGTTTAGGGTTTAGGATTGTTTAAGATTTAGGGTGGTTTAGGTTAAGGGTTTAGGGTTTAGACTTTAGGATTGTTTAAGGTTTAGGGTTGTTTAGGGTATAGTGTTTAGGGTTAAAAGTTTAGGGTTGTTTAGGGTTTAGTGTTTAGGGTTTAGGGTTGTTTACGGTTTAGTGTTTAAAGTTTAGGTTTTAGGGTTGTTTTGGTTAATGTTTAGTGTTGTTTAGGGTATAGTGTTAATGGTTTAGGGTTTAGGGTTATTTAGGGTTTAGTGTTTAAGTTTTAGGGTATAGGGTTGTTTAGGGTTTAGTGTTTAGGGTTGTTTATGGTTTAGTGATTAGGGTTGTTTAGGGTTGTTTAGAGGTTAGTGTTTAGGGTTATTCAGGGTTTATGATTTAGGGTTGTTCAGGGTTTAGGATTTATGGTTGTTCAGGGTTTAGGATTTAGGGATTAAGGTTAAGGGGTTAGGGTTAGGGTTAAGGTTAGGGTTAGGGTTAGGGTTAGGGTTAGGTTTAGGGTTAGGGTTAGGGTTAAGGTTAGGGTTAGGGTTAGGGTTAGGGTTATGGTTAGTGTTAGGATTAGGGTTAGGGTTAGACTCAGGGTTAGGTTTAGGTTTAGGGTTAGGGTTAGGGTTAGATTTAGGGTCAGGTTTAGGTTTATTGTTAGATTTAGGGTTTAGGGTTTAAGGTTTATGGTTTAGGATTGTTTAAGGTTTGGGGTGGATTAGGTTTAGGGTTTAGAGTTTAGTGTTATGGTTACGGTTAGTGTTAGGGTTAGTGTTAGGGTTAGGGTTAGGGTTAGGGTAATGGTTAGGGTTAGGGTTAGGGTTAGGGTTAGGGTAAGGGTTAGGGGTTAGTGTTAGGGTTAGGGTTAGGGTTAGGGTTAGGGTTAGGGTTAAGGTTAGGGGTTAGGGTTAGTGTTAGGGGTAGGGTTATTATTAGGGGGTTAGGTTTAAGTTTAAAATTAGTGTTAGGGTTAGAATTAGAAATAGGGTTAGTGTTAGGATTAGGGTCATGGTTAGGTTTAGGGTTAGGGTTAGGGTTAGGGTTAGGGTTAGGGTTAGGGTCAGGGAGGGTTTAGGGTTAGGGTTAGGGTTAGGGTTAGATTTAGGGTTAGGTTTAGGTTTATGGTTAGATTTAGGATTTAGGGTCTAAGGTTTATGGTTTAGGAATGTTTAAGGTTTAGGGTGGATTAGGTTTAGGGTTTAGAGTTTAGTGTTATGGTTACAGTTAGGGTTAGGGTTAGGGTTAGGGTTAGGATTAGGTTTAGAGTTAGGGTTAGGGTTAGGGTTAGGGTTAGGGTTAGGGTTAGGATTAGGGTTAGGGTTAGGGTTAGGGTAAGGGTTAGGGGTTAGTGTTAGGGTTATGGTTATTGTTAGGTTTAGGGTTTAGGTTTTAGTGTTTAGGGTTTAAGGTTTAGGGTTTAGGATTGTTTAAGATTTGGGGTGGTTTAGGTTAAGGGTTTAGGGTTTAGACTTTAGGATTGTTTAAGGTTTAGGGTTGTTTAGGGTATAGTGTTTAGGGTTAAAAGTTTAAAGTTGTTTAGGCTTTAGTGTTTAGGGTTTAGGGTTGTTTAAGTTTTAGTGTTTAAGGTTTAGGTTTTAGGGTTGTTTTGGGTTAATGTTTAGTGTTGTTTAGGGTATAGTGTTAATGGTTTAGGGTTTAGGGTTATTTAGGGTTTAGTGTTAAAGGTTTAAGGTATAGGGTTGTTTAGGGTTTAGTGTTTAGGGTTGTTTATGGTTTAGTGATTAGGGTTGTTTATGGTTGTTTAGAGGTTAGTGTTTAGGGTTATTCAGGGTTTATGATTTAGGGTTGTTCAGGGTTTAGGATTTATGGTTGTTCAGGGTTTAGGATTTAGGGATTAAGGTTAAGGGGTTAGGGTTAGGTTTAGGGTTAGGGTTAGGGTTAGGGTTAGGGTTAGGGTTAGGGTTAGGGTTAAGGTTAGGGTTAGGGTTAGGGTTAGGGTTATGGTTAGTGTTAGGATTAGGGTTAGGGTTAGAGTCAGGGTTAGGTTTAGGGTTAGGGTTAGGGTTAGTGTTAGATTTAGGGTCAGGTTTAGGTTTATTGTTAGATTTAGGGTTTAGGGTTTAAGGTTTATGGTTTAGGATTGTTTAAGGTTTGGGGTGGATTAGGTTTAGGGTTTAGAGTTTAGTGTTATGGTTACGGTTAGTGTTAGGGTTAGGGTTAGGGTTAGGGTTAGGGTTAGGGTTAGGGTTAGGGTATTGGTTAGGGTTAGGGTTAGGGTTAGGGTTAGGGTAAGGGTTAGGG
Organism: Micromys minutus; assembly: GCF_963924665.1. Taxonomy (NCBI): domain Eukaryota; kingdom Metazoa; phylum Chordata; class Mammalia; order Rodentia; family Muridae; genus Micromys; species Micromys minutus. Next base: position 140,768 of record NC_137985.1, on the reverse strand, counting down.
GTTAGTGTTAGGGTTAGGGTTAGGGTTAGGGTTAGGTTTAGGGTTAGGGTTAAGGTTAGGGGTTAGGGTTAGTGTTAGGGTTAGGGTTATTATTAGGGGGTTAGGTTTAAGTTTAGAATTAGTGTTAGGGTTAGAATTAAAAATAGGGTTAGTGTTAGGATTAGGATCAGGGTTAGGTTTAGGGTTAGGGTTAGGGTTAGGGTTAGGGTTAGGGTTAGGGTCAGGGAGGGTTTAGGGTTAGGGTTAGGGTTAGGGTTAGATTTAGGGTTAGGTTTAGGTTTATTGTCAGATTTAGGATTTAGGGTCTAAGGTTTATGGTTTAGGATTGTTTAAAGTTTAGGGTGGATTAGGTTTAGGGTTTAGAGATTAGTGTTATGGTTACAGTTAGGGTTAGGGTTAGGGTTAGGGTTAGGATTAGGGTTAAGGTTAGGGTTAGGATTAGGTTTAGAGTTAGGGTTAGGGTTAGGGTTAGGGTTAGGGTTAGGGTTAGGGTTAGGGTTAGGATTAGGGTTAGGGTTAGGGTTAGGTTAAGGGTTAGGGGTTAGTGTTAGGGTTATGGTTATTGTTAGATTTAGGGTTTAGGGTTTAGTGTTTAGGGTTTAAGGTTTAGGGTTTAGGATTGTTTAAGATTTAGGGTGGTTTAGGTTAAGGGTTTAGGGTTTAGACTTTAGGATTGTTTAAGGTTTAGGGTTGTTTAGGGTATAGTGTTTAGGGTTAAAAGTTTAGGGTTGTTTAGGCTTTAGTGTTTAGGGTTTAGGGTTGTTTAAGTTTTAGTGTTTAAGGATTAGGTTTTAGGGTTGTTTTGGGTTAATGTTTAGTGTTGTGTAGGGTATAGTGTTAATGGTTTAGGGTTTAGGGTTATTTAGGGTTTAGTGTTTAGAGTTTAAGGTATAGGGTTGTTCAGGGTTTAGTGTTTAGGGTTGTTTATGGTTTAGTGATTAGGGTTGTTTAGGGTTATTTAGAGGTTAGTGTTTAGGGTTATTCAGGGTTTATGATTTAGGGTTGTTCAGGGTTTAGGATTTATGGTTGTTCAGGGTTTAGGATTTAGGGATTAAGGTTAAGGGGTTAGGGTTAGGTTTAGGGTTAGGGTTAGGGTTAGGGTTAGGGTTAAGGTTATGGTTAGGGTTAGGGTTAGGGTTATGGTTAGTGTTAGGATTAGGGTTAGGGTTAGGGTCAGGGTTAGGTTTAGGGTTAGGGTTAGGGTTAGGGTTAGATTTAGGGTCAGGTTTAGGTTTATTGTTAGATTTAGGGTTTAGGGTTTAAGGTTTATGGTTTAGGATTGTTTAAGGTTTAGGGTGGATTAGGTTTAGGGTTTAGAGTTTAGTGTTATGGTTATGGTTAGTGTTAGGGTTAGGGTTAGGGTTAGGGTTAGGTTTAGGGTAATGGTTAGGGTTAGGGTTAGGGTTAGGGTTAGGGTAAGAGTTAGGGGTTAGTGTTAGTGTTAGGGTTAGGGTTAGGGTTAGGTTAGGGTTAGGGTTAGGGTTAGGGTTAGGGTTAGGTTTAGATGTTAGGGTTAGTGTTAGGGTTAGGGTTTTTATTAGGGGGTTAGGTTTAAGTTTAGGATTAGTGTTAGGGTTAGAATTAGAAATAAGTTTAGTGTTAGGATTAGGGTCAGGGTTAGGTTTAGGGTTAGGGTTAGGGTTAGGGTTAGGGTTAGGGTAAGGGAGGGTTTAGGGTTAGGGTTAGGGTTAGGGTTAGATTTAGGGTTAGGTTTAGGTTTATTGTTAGATTTAGGATTTAGGGCCTAAGGTTTATGGTTTAGGATTGTTTAAGGTTTAGGGTGGATTAGGTTTAGGGTTTAGAGTTTAGTGATATGGTTACGGTTAGGGTTAGGGATAGGGTTAGCTTTAGGATTAGGGTTAAGGTTAGGGTTAGGATTAGGTTTAGGGTTAGGGTTAGGGTTAGGTTTAGGGTTAGGGTTAGGGTTAGGGTTAGGGTTAGGGTTAGGGTTAGGATTAGGGTTAGAGTTAGGGTTAGGGTAAGGGTTAGGGGTTAGGGTTAGGGTTATGGTTATTGTTAGGTTTAGGTTTTAGGGTTTAGTGTTTAGGGTTTAAGGTTTAGGGTTTAGGATTGTTTAAGATTTAGGGTGGTTTAGGTTAAGGGTTTATGGTAGAGTTTAGGATTGTTTAAGGTTTAGGGTTGTTTAGGGTATAGTGTTTAGGGTTAAAAGTTTAGGGTTGTTTAGGGTTTAGTGTTTAAGGTTTAGGTTTTAGGGTTGTTTTGGGTTTAGTGTTTAGTGTTGTTTAGGGTATAGTGTTAATGGTTTAGGGTTTAGGGTTATTTAGGGTTTAGTGTTTAAGGTTTAGGGTATAGGGTTGTTTAGGGTTTAGTGTTTAGGGTTGTTTATGGTTTAGTGATTAGGGTTGTTTAGGGTTGTTTAGAGGTTAGTGTTTAGGGTTATTCAGGGTTTATGATTTAGGGTTGTTCAGGGTTTAGGATTTATGGTTGCTCAGGGTTTAGGATTTAGGGATTAAGGTTAAGGGGTTAAGGTAAGGGTTAGGGTTAGGATTAGGGTTAGCATTAGGGTTAGAGTTAGGGTTAGAGTTAAGGTTATGGGGTTATGTTAGGCTTAAGGTTAGGGTTAGGGTTATGGGGTTAAGGTTAGGGTTGGGGTTAGGGTTAGGTTTAGGTTTAGGGTTAGGGTTAGGGTTATGGTTATTCTTAGATTTATGGTTTAAAATTTAGGGTTTATGGTTTAAGGTTTAGGGTTTAGGATTGTTTAAGTTTTGGGGTGGTTAGGTTTAGGGTATAGGGTTTAGCGTTTAAGATTGTTTAATGTTTAGGGTTTTTTAGGTTTTAGCGTTTAGAGTTGTTTAGGGTTTTTTAGGGTTGTTTATGATTTAGTGTTTAGGGTTGTTCAGGATTTATGATTTAGGATATTTTAAGGTTTAGGGTTTAAGGTTGTATAGTGTTTTAGGGTTTAGGGTATAATGTTTAGGGTTAAGGGTTTAGGGTTGTTTAGGGTATAGTGTTAATTGTTTTAGGGTTTAGGCTTGTTTAGGGTTTAGTGTTTAGGGTTTAGGGTTTAGGGTTTTTTAGCGTTTAGTGTTTATAGTTTAGGGTTTAGGGTGCTTTTGGAATTAGTGTTTAGGGTTATTCGGGGTTTAGGGTTTAGGATTTAGGGTGTTAGGGTTAGTTTTAGGGTTAGGTTTAGGGTTAAGGTGAGGGTTAGGGTGATGGTTAAGGTTAGGGTTAGGGTTAAGGTTAGTGTTAGTGTTAGAATAAGGGTTAGGGTTAGGGATAAGGTTAGGGTTAGGGTTAGGGTTAGGGTTAGGGGTTTGCGTTAGGGTTAGTGTTAGGGGTTAGGGGTTCGTGTTAGGGTTAGGGTTAGGGTTAGGGTAGAATTAGTTTTAGTGTTAGGGTTATTATTAGGGGGTTAGGTTTTAGTTTAGGATTAGTGTTAGGGTTAGAATTAGAAATAGGGTTAGTGTTAGGATTAGGGTCAGGGTTAGGTTTAGAAATGTGGTTAGGGTTAGGGTTAAGGGTAGGGTAAGGTTAGGGTTAGAAATAAAGTTTAGGGTTTAGTGTTAGGATTAGGGATAGTGTGAGGTTTAGGGTTAGGTTTAGGGTTAGGGTTAGGGTTAGTGTTTGGGTTATGATTAGTGTTAAGATTAGGATTATGGTTAGGGTCAGGTTTATGTTTATGGTTAGGGTTAGGGTTAGGGTTAGTTTTAGGGTTAGGTTTAGGTTTATTGTTAGATTTAGGGTTTAGGGTTTAAGGTTTATGGTTTAGGATTGTTTAAGTTTAAGGGTGGATTAGGTTTAGGGTTTAGAGTTTAGTATTATGGTTACGGTTAGGGTTAGGGTTAGGGTTAGAGTTAGGGTTAGGGTTAGGGTTAGGGTTAGGGTTAAGGTTAGGGTTAGTGTTAGGGTTAGGGTTAAGTTTAGTGTTAGGATTAGGGTTAGGGTTAGGGTCAGGGTTAGGTTTAGGGTTAGTGATAGGGTTAGGGTTAGATTTAGGGTTAGGTTTAGGTTTATTGTTAGATTTAGGGTTTAGGGTTTAAGGTTTAGGATTGTTTAAGGTTTAGGGTGGATTAGGTTTAGGGTTTAGAGTTTAGTGTTATGGTTACGGTTAGGGTTAGGGTTAGGGATGGAGTTAGGGTTAGGGTTATGGTAAGGGTTAGGTTTAGGGTTAGGGTTAGGGTTAGGGTAAAAGTTAGAGGGTTAGTGTTAGGGTTTGTGTTAGGGTTAGGGTTAGGGTTAGGTTAGGGTTAGGGTTAGGGTTAGGGTTAGGGTTAGGGTTAGGTTAGGGTAAGGGTTAGGGTTAGGGGTTATGGTTAGTGAAAGGGTTAGGTTATTATTAGGGGGTTAGGTTTAAGTTTAGGATTAGTGTTAGGGTTAGAATTAGAAATAGGGTTAGTGTTAGGATTAGGGTCAGGGTTAGGTTTAGGGTTAGGGTTAGGGTTAGGGTCAGGGAGGATTTAGGGTTAGGGTTAGGGTTAGGGTTAGATTTAGGGTTAGGTTTAGGTTTATTGTTATATTTAGGATTTAGGGTCTAAGGTTTATGGTTTAGGATTGTATAAGGTTTAGGGTGGATTAGGTTTAGGGTTTAGAGTTTAGTGTTATGGTTACGGTTAGGGTTAGGGTTAGGGTTAGGATTAGGGTAAAGGTTAGGGTTAGGATTAGGTTTAGGGTTAGGGTTAGGGTTAGGGTTAGGGTTAGGGTTAGGGTTAGGGTTAGGATTAGGTTTAGGGTTAGGGTTACGGTTAGGGTTAGGGTTAGGGTTAGGATTAGGGTTAAGGTTAGGGTTAGGTTTAGGTTTAGGGTTAGGTTTAGGGTTAGGGTTAGGGTTAGGGTTAGGGTTAGGATTAGGTTTAGAGTTAGGGTTAGGGTAAGGGTTAGGGGTTAGGGTTAGGGTTATGGTTATTTTTAGGTTTAGGGTTTAGAGTTTAGTGTTTAGGGTTTAAGGTTTAGGGTTTAGGATTGTTTAAGATTTAGGGTGGTTTAGGTTAAGGGTTTAGGGTTTAGAGTTTAGGATTGTTTAAGGTTTAGGGTTGTTTAGGGTATAGTGTTTAGGGTTAAAAGTTTAGGGTTGTTTAGGTTTTAGTGTTTAGGGTTTAGGGTTGTTTAAGGTTTAGTGTTTAAGGTTTAGGTTTTAGGGTTGTTTTGGGTTTAGTGTTTAGTGTTGTTTAGGGTATAGTGTTAATGGTTTAGGGTTTAGGGTTATTTAGGGTTTAGTGTTTAAGGTTTAAGGTATAGGGTTGTTTAGGGTTTAGTGTTTAGGGTTGTTTATGGTTTAGTGATTAGGGTTGTTTAGTGTTGTTTAGAGGTTAGTGTTTAGGGTTATTCAGGGTTTATGATTTAGGGTTGTTCAGGGTTTAGGATTTATGTTTGTTCAGGTTTTAGGATTTAGGGATTAAGGTTAAGGGGTTACGGTTAGGTTTAGGGTTAGGGTTAGGGTTAGAATTAAAATTTAGGGTTTAGTGTTAGGATTAGGGATAGTGTGAGCTTTAGGGTTAGGTTTAGGGTTAGGGTTAGGGTTAGTGTTTGGGTTATGATTAGTGTTAGGATTAGGATTAGGGTTAGGGTCAGGTTTATGTTTAGGGTTAGGGTTAGGGTTAGGGTTAGGGTTATATTTAGGGTTTGGTTTAGGTTTATTGTTAGATTTAGGGTTTAGGGTTTAAGGTTTATGGTTTAGGATTGTTTAAGATTTAGGGTGGATTAGGTTTAGGGTTTAGAGTTTAGTGTTATGGTTACGGTTAGGGTTAGGGTTAGGGATGGGGTTAGGGTTAGGGTTAGGATTATGGTAAGGGTTAGGTTTAGGGTTAGGGTTAGGGTTAGGGTAAAAGTTAGGAGGTTAGTGTTAGGGTTTGTGTTAGGGTTAGGGTTAGGGTTAGGGTTAGGTTAGGGTTAGGGTTAGGTTTAGGGTAAGATTTAAGGTTAGGTTAAGGTTTATTGTTAGATTTAGGATTTAGGGTCTAAGGTTTATGGTTTAGGATTGTTTAAGGTTTAGGCTGGATTAGGTTTAGGGTTTAGAGTTTAGTGTTATGGTTACGGTTAGGGTTAGGGTTAGGGTTAGGATTAGGGTTAAGGTTAGGGTTAGGATTAGGTTTAGGGTTAGGGTTAGGGTTAGGGTTAGGATTAGGTTTAGGGTTAGGGTTACGGTTAGGGTTAGGGTTAGGGTTAGGATTAGGGTTAAGTTTAGGGTTAGGTTTAGGGTTAGGTTTAGGGTTAGGGTTAGGGTTAGGGTTAGGGTTAGGATTAGGGTTAGGGTTAGGGTTAGGGTAAGGGTTAGGAGTTAGAGTTAGGGTTATGGTTATTGTTAGGTTTAGGGTTTAGAGTTTAGTGTTAAGGGTTTAAGGTTTAGGGTTTAGGATTGTTTAAGATTTAGGGTGGTTTAGGTTAAGGGTTTAGGGTTTAGAGTTTAGGATTGTTTAAGGTTTAGGGTTGTTTAGGGTATAGTGTTTAGGGTTAAAAGTTTAGGGTTGTTTAGGTTTTAGTGTTTAGGGTTTAGGGTTGTTTAAGGTTTAGTGTTTAAGGTTTAGGTTTTAGGGTTGTTTTGGGATTAGTGTTTAGTGTTGTTTAGGGTATAGTGTTAATGGTTTAGGGTTTAGGGTTATTTAGGGTTTAGTGTTTAAGGTTTAAGGTATAGGGTTGTTTAGGGTTTAGTGTTTAGGGTTGTTTATGGTTTAGTGATCAGGGTTGTTTAGGGTTGTTTAGAGGTTAGTGTTTAGGGTTATTCAGGGTTTATGATTTAGGGTTGTTCAGGGTTTAGGATTTATGTTTGTTCAGGTTTTAGGATTTAGGGATTAAGGTTAAGGGGTTAGGGTTAGGTTTAGGGTTAGGGTTAGGGTTAGAATTAAAGTTTAGGGTTTAGTGTTAGGATTAGGGATAGTGTGAGGTTTAGGGTTAGGGTTAGGGTTAGTGTTTGGGTTATGATTAGTGTTAGGATTAGGATTAGGGTTAGGGTCAGGTTTATGTTTAGGGTTAGGGTTAGGGTTAGGGTTAAGGTTAGATTTAGGCTTTGGTTGAGGTTTATTGTTAGATTTAGGGTTTAGGGTTTAAGGTTTATGGTTTAGGATTGTTTAAGTTTAAGGGTGGATTAGGTTTAGGGTTTAGAGTTTAGTATTATGGTTACGGTTAGGGTTAGGGTTAGGGTTAGAGTTAGGGTTAGGGTTAGGGTTAGGGTTAGGGTTAAGGTTAGGGTTAGTGTTAGGGTTAGGGTTATAGTTATTGTTAGGATTAGGGTTAGGGTTAGATTTAGGGTTAGGTTTAGAATTAGGGATAGGGTTAGGGTTAGATTTAGGGTTAGGTTTAGGTTTATTGTTAGATTTAGGGTTTAGGGTTTAAGGTTTATGGTTTAGGATTGTTTAAGGTTTAGGGTGGATTAGGTTTAGGGTTTAGAGTTTAGTGTTATGGTTACGGTTAGGGTTAGGGTTAGGGATGGGGTTAGGGTTAGGGTTAGGGTTATGGTAAGGGTTAGGTTTAGGGTTAGGGTTAGGGTTAGGGTAAAAGTTAGGGGGTTAGTGTTAGGGTTTGTGTTAGGGTTAGGGTTAGGTTTAGGGTTAGGTTAGGGTTAGGGTTAGGTTAGGGTTAGGGTTAGGGTTAGGGTTAGGGTTAGGGTTAGGGGTTAGGGTTAGTGAAAGGGTTAGGGTTATTATTAGGGGGTTAGGTTTAAGTTTAGGATTAGTGTTATGGTTAGAATTAGAATTAGGGTTAGTGTTAGGATTAGGGTCAGTGTTAGGTTTAGGGTTAGGGTTAGGGTTATGGTTAGGGTCAGGGAGGGTTTAGGGTTAAGGTTAGGGTTAGGGTTAGATTTAGGGTTAGGTTTAGGTTTATTTTTAGATTTAGGATTTAGGGTCTAAGGTTTATGGTTTAGGATTGTTTAAGGTTTAGGGTGGATTAGGTTTAGGGTTTAGAGTTTAGTGTTATGGTTACGGTTAGGGTTAGGCTTAGGGTTAGGATTAGGCTTAAGGTTAGGGTTAGGATTAGGTTTAGGGTTAGGGTTAGGGTTAGGGTAAGGGTTAGGGTTTTGGGTTAGGGTTATGGTTATTGTTATGTTTAGGGTTTAGGGTTTAGTGTTTATGGTTTAAGGTTTAGGGTTTAGGATTGTGTAAGATTTAGGGTGGTTTAGGTTAAGGGTTTAGGGTTTAGAGTTTAGGATTGTTTAAGGTTTAGGGTTGTTTAGGGTATAGTGTTTAGGGTTAAAAGTTTAGGGTTGTTTAGGGTTTAGTGTTTAGGGTTTAGGGTTGTTTAAGGTTTAGTGTTTAAGGTTTAGGTTTTAGGGTTGTTTTGGGTTTAGTGTTTAGTGTTGTTTAGGGTATAGTG
>NC_137985.1:115000-117500 GCF_963924665.1 Micromys minutus | reverse complement strand
TAGGATTAGGGTTAGGGTTAAAGTTAGGGTTAGGGTAAGGGTTAGGATTAGATTTAGGGTTAGGGTTAGGGTTAGGGTTAGGGTTAGGGTTAGGGTTAGGATTAGGGTTAGGGTTAGGGTTAGGGTAAGGGTTAGGGGTTAGGGTTAGGGTTATGGTTATTGTTAGGTTTAGGGTTTAGGGTTTAGTGTTTAGGGTTTAAGGTTTAGGGTTTAGGATTGTTTAAGATGTAGGGTGGTTTAGGTTAAGGGTTTAGGGTTTAGACTTTAGGATTGTTTAAGGTTTAGGGTTGTTTAGGGTATAGTGTTTAGGGTTAAAAGTTTAGGGTTGTTTAGGCTTTAGTGTTTAGGTTTAGGGTTGTTTAAGTTTTAGTGTTTAAGGTTTAGGTTTTAGGGTTGTTTTGGTTAATGTTTAGTGTTGTTTAGGGTATAGTGTTAATGGTTTAGTGTTTAGGGTTATTTAGGGTTTAGTGTTTAAGGTTTAGGGTATAGGGTTGTTTAGGGTTCAGTGTTTAGGGTTGTTTATGGTTTAGTGATTAGGGTTGTTTAGGGTTGTTTAGAGGTTAGTGTTTAGGGTTATTCAGGGTTTATGATTTAGGGTTGTTCAGGGTTTAGGATTTATGGTTGTTCAGGGTTTAGGATTTAGGGATTAAGGTTAAGGGGTTAGGGTTAGGGTTAAGTTTAGGGTTAGGGTTAAGGTTAGGGTTAGGGTTAAGGTTAGGGTTAAGGTTCGGGTTAGGGTTAGGTTTAGTGTTATTGTTAGTGTTAGGATTAGGGTTAGGGTTAGACTCAGGGTTAGGTTTAGGGTTAGGGTTAGGGTTAGGGTTAGATTTAGGGTCAGGTTTAGGTTTATTGTTAGATTTAGGGTTTAGGGTTTAAGGTTTATGGTTTAGGATTGTTTAAGGTTTGGGGTGGATTAGGTTTAGGGTTTAGAGTTTAGTGTTATGGTTACGGTTAGTGTTAGGGTTAGGGTTAGGGTTAGGGTAATGGTTAGGGTTAGTTTTAGGGTTAGGGTTAGGGTAAGGGTTAGGGGTTAGTGTTAGGGTTAGGGTTAGGGTTAGGGTTAGGGTTAGGGTTAGGGTTAGGGTTAAGGTTAGGGTTTAGGGTTAGTGTTAGGGGTAGGTTTATTATTAGAGGGTTAGGTTTAAGTTTAAAATTAGTGTTAGGGTTAGAATTAGAAATAGGGTTAGTGTTAGGATTAGGGTCAGGGTTAGGTTTAGGGTTAGGGTTAGGGTTAGGGTTAGGGTCAGGGAGGGTTTAGGGTTAGGGTTAGGGTTAGGGTTAGATTTAGGGTTAGGTTTAGGTTTATTGTTAGATTTAGGATTTAGGGTCTAAGGTTTATGGTTTAGGATTGTTTAAGGTTTAGGGTGGATTAGGTTTAGGGTTTAGAGTTTAGTGTTATGGTTACGGTTAGTGTTAGGGTTAGGGTTAGGGTTAGTGTCAGGGTTAGGGTTAGGGTAATGGTTAGGGTTAGGGTTAGGGTTAGGGTTAAGGTAAGGGTTAGGGGTTAGTGTTAGGGTTAGGGTTAGGGTTAGGGTTAGGGTTAAGGTTAGGGGTTAGGGTTAGTGTTAGTGTTAGGGTTATTATTAGGGGGTTAGGTTTAAGTTTAGGATTAGTGTTAGGGTTAGAATTAGAAATAGGTTTAGTGTTAGGATTAGGGTCAGGGTTAGGTTTAGGGTTAGGGTTAGGGTTAGGGTTAGGGTCAGGGAGGGTTTAGGGTTAGGGTTAGGGTCAGGGTTAGATTTAGGGTTAGGTTTAGATTTATTGTTAGATTTAGGATTTAGGGTCTAAGGTTTATGGTTTAGGATTGTTTAAGGTTTAGGGTGGATTAGGTTTAGGGATTAGAGTTTAGTGTTATGGTTACGGTTAGGGTTAGGGTTAGGGTTAGGGTTAGGATTAGTGTTAAGGTTAGGGTTAGGATTAGGTTTAGAGTTAGGGTTAGGGTTAGGGTTAGGGTTAGGGTTAGGGTTAGGGTTAGGATTAGGGTTAGGGTTGGGGTTAGGGTAAGGGTTAGGGGTTAGGGTTAGGGTTATGGTTATTGTTAGGTTTAGGGTTTAGGATTTAGTGTTTATGGTTTAAGGTTTAGGGTTTAGGATTGTTTAAGATTTAGGGTGGTTTAGGTTAAGGGTTTAGGGTTTAGACTTTAGGATTGTTTAAGGTTTAGGGTTGTTTAGGGTATAGTGTTGAGGGTTAAAAGTTTAGGGTTGTTTAGGCTTTAGTGTTTAGGGTTTAGGGTTGTTTAAGTTTTAGTGTTTAAGGTTTAGGTTTTAGGGTTGTTTTGGGTTAATGTTTAGTGTTGTTTAGGGTATAGTGTTAATGGTTTAGGGTTTAGGGTTATTTAGGGTTTAGTGTTTAAGTTTTAGGGTATAGGGTTGTTTAGGGTTTAGTGTTTAGGGTTTTTTATGGTTTAGTGATTAAGGTTGTTTAGGGTTGTTTAGAGGTTAGTGTTTAGGGTTATTCAGGGTTTATGATTTAGGGTTGTTCAGGGTTTAGGATTTATGGT
>NC_137985.1:102500-105000 GCF_963924665.1 Micromys minutus | reverse complement strand
GTTTAGGGTTCAGGGTTTAGGGTTTAGGATTGTTTAAGGTTTAGGGTAGATTATGTTTAGGATTTAAAGTTTAGTTTTAGGGTTAGGGTTAGGTTTAGGGTTTAGGGTTTAGTGTTAGGGTTAGGGTTAGGGTTAAAGTTAGGGTTAGGGTAAGGGTTAGGATTAGGTTTAGGGTTAGGGTTAGGGTTAGGGTTAGGGTTAGGGTTAGGATTAGGGTTAGGGTTAGGGTTAGGGTAAGGGTTAGGGTTTAGGGTTAGGGTTATGGTTATTGTTAGGTTTAGGGTTTAGGGTTTAGTGTTTAGGGTTTAAGGTTTAGGGATTAGGATTGTTTAAGCTTTAGGGTGGTTTAGGTTAAGGGTTTAGGGTTTAGAGTTTATGATTGTTTAAGGTTTAGGGTTGTTTAAGGTATAGTGTTTAGGGTTAAAAGTTTAGGGTTGTTTAGGGTTTAGTGTTTAGGGTTTAGGGTTGTTTAAGGTTTAGTTTTTAAGGTTTAGGTTTTAGGGTTGTTTTGGGTTTAGTGTTTAGTGTTGTTTAGGGTATAGTGTTAATGGTTTAGGGTTTAGGGTTATTTAGGGTTTAGTGTTTAAGGTTTAGGGTATAGGGTTGTTTAGGGTTTAGTCTTTAGGGTTGTTTATGGTTTAGTGATTAGGGTTGTTAAGTGTTGTTTAGAGGTTAGTGTTTAGGGTTATTCAGGATTTATGATTTAGGGTTGTTCAGGGTTTAGGATTTATGGTTGTTCAGGGTTTAGGATTTAGGGATTAAGGTTAAGGGGTTAGGGTTAGGGTTAAGGTTAGGGTTAGGGTTAGGGTTAGGGTTAGGGTTATGGTTAGTGTTAGGATTAGGGTTAGGGTTAGGGTCAGGGTTAGGTTTAGGGTTAGGGTTAGGGTTAGGGTTAGATTTAGGGTCAGGTTTAGGTTAATTGTTAGATTTAGGGTTTAGGGTTTAAGGTTTATGGTTTAGGATTGTTATGGTTTAGGGTGGATTAGTTTTAGTGTTTAGAGTTTAGTGTTATGGTTACGGTTAGTGTTAGTGTTAGGGTTAGGGTTAGGTTTAGGGTTAGGGTAATGGATAGGGTTAGAGTTAGGGTTAGGGTTAGGGTAAGGGTTAGGGGTTAGTGTTAGGGTTTGGGTTAGGGTTAGGGTTAGGGTTAGGGTTAGGGCTTAGGGTTAGTGTTAGTGTTAGGGTTATTATTAGGGTGTTAGGTTTAAGTTTAGGAATAGTGTTAGGATTAGAATTAGAAATAGGTTTAGTGTTAAGATTAGGGTCAGGGTTAGGTTTAGGGTTGAGGTTAGGGTTAGGGTTAGGGTTAGGGTCAGGGAGGGTTTAGGGCTAGGGTTAGGGTTAGGGTTAAATTTAGGGTTAGGTTTAGGTTTATTGTTAGATTTAGGATTTAGGGTCTAAGGTTTATGGTTTAGGATTGTTTAAGGTTTAGGGTGGATTAGGTTTAGGGTTTAGACTTTAGTGTTATGGTTACGGTTAGGGTTAGGGTTAGGGTTAGGGTTAGGATTAGGGTTAAGGTTAGGGTTAGGATTAGGTTTAGGGTTAGGGTTAGTGTTAGGATTAGGGTTAGGGTTAGGTTTAGGGTTAGGGTTAGGATTAGGGTTAGGGTTAGGGTTAGGGTTAGGGTAAGGGTTTGGGGTTAGGGTTAGGGTTATGGTTATTGTTAGGTTTAGGGTTTAGGGTTTAGTGTTTAGGGTTTATGGTTTAGGGTTTAGGATTGTTTAAGATTTAGGGTGGTTTAGGTTAAGGGTTTAGGGTTTAGAGTTTAGGATTGTTTAAGGTTTAGGGTTGTTTAGGGTATAGTGTTTAGGGTTAAAAATTTAGGGTTGTTTAGGGTTTAGTGTTTAGGGTTTAGGGTTGTTTAAGGTTTAGTGTTTAAGGTTTAGGTTTTAGGGTTGTTTTGGGTTTAGTGTTTAGTGTTGTTTAGGGTATAGTGTTAATGGTTTAGGGTTTAGGTTTATTTAGGGTTTAGTGTTTAAGGTTTAGGGTATAGGGTTGTTTAGGGTTTAGTGTTTAGGGTTGTTTATGGTTTAGTGATTAGGGTTGTTTAGGGTTGTTTAGAGGTTAGTGTTTAGGGTTATTCAGGGTTTATGATTTAGGGTTGTTCAGGGTTTAGGATTTATGGTTGTTCAGGGTTTAGGATTTAGGGATTAAGGTTAAGGGGTTAAGATTAGGGTTAGGGTTAGCGTTAGGGTTAGGGTTAGAGTTAGGGTTAGAGTTTAGGTTATGGGGTTATGTTAGGCTTAAGGTTAGGGTTAGGGTTATGGGGTTAAGGTTAGGGTTGGGGTTAGGGTTAGGTTTAGGTTTAGGGTTAGGGTTAGGGTTATGGTTATTCTTAGATTTATGGTTTAAAATTTAGGGTTTATGGTTTAAGGTTTAGGGTTTAGGATTGTTTAAGTTTTAGGGTGGTTTAGGTTTAGGGTATAGAATTTAGCGTTTAAGATTGTTTAATGGTTAGGGTTGTTTAGGTTTTAGCGTTTAGAGTTGTTTAGGGTTTTTT
>NC_137985.1:82500-97500 GCF_963924665.1 Micromys minutus | reverse complement strand
GTTAGTGTTAGGGTTAGGGTTATTATTAGGGGGTTAGGTTTAAGTTTAAGATTAGTGTTAGGGTTAGAATTAGAAATAGGGTTAGTGTTAGGATTAGGGTCAGGATTAGGTTTAGGGTTAGGGTTAGGGTTAGGGTTAGGGTTAGGGTCAGGGAGGGTTTAGGGTTAGGGTTAGGGTTAGGGTTAGATTTAGGGTTAGGTTTAGGTTTATTGTTAGATTTAGGATTTAGGGTCTAAGGTTTATGGTTTAGGATTGTTTAAGGTTTAGGGTGGATTAGGTTTAGGGTTTAGAATTTTGTGTTATGGTTACGGTTAGGGTTAGGGTTAGGGTTAGGGTTAGGGTTAGGATTAGGGTTAAGGTTAGGGTTAGGATTACGTTTAGGGTTAGGGTTAGGGTTAGGGTTAGGGTTAGGGTTAGGGTTAGGGTTAGGGTTAGGGTAAGGGTTAGGGTTAGGGTCAGGGTTATGGTTATTGTTAGGTTTAGGTTTTAGGGTTTAGTGTTTAGGGTTTAAGGTTTAGGGTTTAGGATTGTTTAAGATTTAGGGTGGTTTAGGTTAAGGGTTTAGGGTTTAGAGTTTAGGATTGTTTAAGGTTTAGGGTTGTTTAGGGTATAGTGTTTAGGGTTAAAAGTTTAGGGTTGTTTAGGGTTTAGTGTTTAGGGTTTAGGGTTGTTTAAGGTTTAGTGTTTAAGGTTTAGGTTTTAGGGTTGTTTTGGGTTTAGTGTTTAGTGTTGTTTAGGGTATAGTGTTAATGGTTTAGGGTTTAGGGTTATTTAGGGTTTAGTGTTTAAGGTTTAGGGTATAGGGTTGTTTAGGGTTTAGTGTTTAGGGTTGTTTATGGTTTAGTGATTAGGGTTGTTTAGGGTTGTTTAGAGGTTAGTGTTTAGGGTTATTCAGGGTTTATGATTTAGGGTTGTTCAGGGTTTAAGATTTATGGTTGTTCAGGGTTTAGGATTTAGGGATTAAGGTTAAGGGGTTAGGGTTAGGGTTAAGGTTAGTGTTAGGGTTAGGGTTAGGGTTAGGTTTAGGGTTAGGGTTAAGGTTAGGGTTAGGGTTAGGGTTAGGGTTAGGGTTAGGGTTAGGGTTATGGTTAGTGTTAGGATTAGGGTTAGGGTTAGGGTCAGGGTTAGGTTTAGGGTTAGGGTTAGGGTTAGGGTTAGATTTAGGGTCAGGTTTAGGTTCATTGTTAGATTTAGGGTTTAGGGTTTAAGGTTTATGGTTTAGGATTGTTTAAGGTTTAGGGTGGATTAGGTTTAGGGTTTAGAGTTTAGTGTTATGGTTACGGTTAGTGTTAGGGTTAGTGTTAGGGTTAGGGTTAGGGTTAGGGTAATGGTTAGGGTTAGGGTTAGGGTTAGGGTTAGGGTAAGGGTTAGGGGTTAGTGTTAGGGTTAGGGTTAGGGTTAGGGATAGGGTTAAGGTTTGGGGTTAGGGTTAGTGTTAGGGTTAGGGTTATTATTAGGGGGTTAGCTTTAAGTTTAGGATTAGTGTTAGGGTTAGAATTAGAAATAGGGTTAGTGTTAGGATTAGGGTCAGGGTTAGGTTTAGGTTTAGGGTTAGGGTTAGGTTTAGGTTTAGGGTTAGGGTCAGGGAGGGTTTAGGGTTAGGGTTAGGGTTAGGGTTAGATTTAGGGTTAGGTTTAGGTTTATTGTTAGATTTAGGATTTAGGGTCTAAGGTTTATGGTTTAGGATTGTTTAAGGTTTAGGGTGGATTAGGTTTAGGGTTTAGAGTTTAGTGTTATGGTTACGGTTAGGGTTAGGTTTAGGGTTAGGTTTAGGATTAGGGTTAAGGTTAGGGTTAGGATTAGGTTTAGAGTTAGGGTTAGGGTTAGGGCTAGGGTTAGGGTTAGGGTTAGGGTTAGGATTAGGGTTAGGGTTAGGGTTAGGGTAAGGGTTAGGGGTTAGGGTTAGGGTTATGGTTATTGTTAGGTTTAGGGTTTAGGGTTTAGTGTTTAGGGTTTAAGGTTTAGGGTTTAGGATTGTTTAAGATTTAGGGTGGTTTAGGTTAAGGGTTTAGGATTTAGACTTTAGATTGTTTAAGGTTTAGGGTTGTTTAGGGTATAGTGTTTAGGGTTAAAAGTTTAGGGTTGTTTAGGCTTTAGTGTTTAGGGTTTAGGCTTGTTTAAGTTTTAGTGTTTAACGTTTAGGTTTTAGGGTTGTTTTGGGTTAATGTTTAGTGTTGTTTAGGGTATAGTGTTAATGGTTTAGGGTTTAGGTTTATTTAGGGTTTAGTGTTTAAGGTTTAGGGTATAGGGTTGTTTAGGGTTTAGTGTTTAGGGTTGTTTATGGTTTAGTGATTAGGGTTGTTTAGGGTTGTTTAGAGGTTAGTGTTTAGGGTTATTCAGGGTTTATGATTTAGGGTTGTTCAGGGTTTAGAATTTATGGTTGTTCAGGGTTTAGGATTTAGGGATTAAGGTTAAGGGGTTAGGGTTAGGGTTAGGGTTAGGGTTGGGGTTAGGGTTAGGTTTAGGGTTAGGGTTAGGGTTAGGGTAATGGCTTGGGTTAGGGTTAGGGTTAGGGTAAGGGTTAGGGGTTAGTGTTAGGGGTAGGGTTAGGGTTAGGGTTAGGGTTAACGTTAGGGGTTAGGGTTAGTGTTATGGTAAGTGTTATTATTAGGGGGTTAGGTTTACGTTTAGGATTAGTGTTAGGGTTAGAATTAAAAATAGGGTTAGTGTTAGGATTAGGGTCAGGGTTAGGTTTAGGGTTAGGGTTAGGGTTAGGGTTAGGGTTAGGGTTAGGGTCAGGGTGGGTTTAGGGTTAGGGTTAAGGTTAGGGTTAGATTTAGGGTTAGGTTTAGGTTTATTGTTAGATTTAGGATTTAGGGTCTAAGGTTTATGGTTTAGGATTGTTTAAGGTTTAGAGTGGATTAGGTTTAGGGTTTAGAGTTTAGTGTTATGGTTACGGTTAGGGTTAGGGTTAGGGTTAGGGTTAGGATTAGGGTTAAGGTTAGGGTTAGGATTAGGTTTAGAGTTAGGGTTAGGGTTAGGGTTAGGGTTAGGGTTAGGGTTAGGGTTAGGGTTAGGGTTAGGGTTAGGGTTAGGGTTAGGGTTAGGGTTAGGGTTAGGGTAAGGGTTAGGGGTTAGGGTTAGGGTTATGGTTATTGTTAGGTTTAGGGTTTAGGGTTTAGTGTTTAGGGTTTAAGGTTTAGGGTTTAGGATTGTTTAAGATTTAGGGTGGTTTAGGTTAAGGGTTTAGGGTTTAGACTTTAGGATTGTTTAAGGTTTAGGGTTGTTTAGGGTATAGTGTTTAGGGTTAAAATTTAGGGTTGTTTAGGCTTTAGTGTTTAGGGTTTTGGGTTGTTTAAGTTTTAGTGTTTAAGGTTTAGGTTTTAGGGTTGTTTTGGGTTAATGTTTAGTGTTGTTTAGGGTATAGTGTTAATGGTTTAGGGTTTAGGTTTATTTAGGGTTTAGTGTTTAAGGTTTAGGGTATAGGGTTGTTTAGGGTTTAGTGTTTAGGGTTGTTTATGGTTTAGTGATTAGGGTTGTTTAGGGTTGTTTAGAGGTTAGTGTTTAGGGTTATTCAGGGTTTATGATTTAGGGTTGTTCAGGGTTTAGAATTTATGGTTGTTCAGGGTTTAGGATTTAGGGATTAAGGTTAAGGGGTTAGGGTTAGGGTTAGGGTTAGGGTTGGGGTTAGGGTTAGGGTTAGGGTTAGGGTTAGGGTTAGGGTAATGGCTAGGGTTAGGGTTAGGGTTAGGGTAAGGGTTAGGGGTTAGTGTTAGGGGTAGGGTTAGGGTTAGGGTTAGGGTTAATGTTAGGGGTTAGGGTTAGTGTTATGGTAAGTGTTATTATTAGGGGGTTAGGTTTACGTTTAGGATTAGTGTTAGGGTTAGAATTAAAAATAGGGTTAGTGTTAGGATTAGGGTCAGGGTTAGGTTTAGGGTTAGGGTTAGGGTTAGGGTTAGGGTTAGGGTTAGGGTCAGGGTGGGTTTAGGGTTAGGGTTAGGGTTAGGGTTAGATTTAGGGTTAGGTTTAGGTTTATTGTTAGATTTAGGATTTAGGGTCTAAGGTTTATGGTTTAGGATTGTTTAAGGTTTAGAGTGGATTAGGTTTAGGGTTTAGAGTTTAGTGTTATGGTTACGGTTAGGGTTAGGGTTAGGGTTAGGGTTAGGATTAGGGTTAAGGTTAGGGTTAGGATTAGGTTTAGAGTTAGGGTTAGGGTTAGGGTTAGGGTTAGGGTTAGGGTTAGGGTTAGGGTTAGGGTTAGGGTTAGGGTTAGAGTAAGGGTTAGGGGTTAGGGTTAGGGTTATGGTTATTGTTAGGTTTAGGGTTTAGGCTTTAGTGTTTAGGGTTTAAGGTTTAGGGTTTAGGATTGTTTAAGATTTAGGGTGGTTTAGGTTAAGGGTTTAGGGTTTAGACTTTAGGATTGTTTAAGGTTTAGGGTTGTTTAGGGTATAGTGTTTAGGGTTAAAATTTAGGGTTGTTTAGGCTTTAGTGTTTAGGGTTTAGGGTTGTTTAAGTTTTAGTGTTTAAGGTTTAGGTTTTAGGGTTGTTTTGGGTTAATGTTTAGTGTTGTTTAGGGTATAGTGTTAATGGTTTAGGGTTTAGGTTTATTTAGGGTTTAGTGTTTAAGGTTTAGGGTATAGGGTTGTTTAGGGTTTAGTGTTTAGGGTTGTTTATGGTTTAGTGATTAGGGTTGTTTAGGGTTGTTTAGAGGTTAGTGTTTAGGGTTATTCAGGGTTTATGATTTAGGGTTGTTCAGGGTTTAGGATTTATGGTTGTTCAGGGTTTAGGATTTAGGGATTAAGGTTAAGGGGTTAGGGTTAGGGTTAGGGTTAGGGTTGGGGTTAGGGTTAGGGTTAGGGTTAGGGTTAGGGTTAGGGTAATGGCTAGGGTTAGGGTTAGGGTTAGGGTAAGGGTTAGGGGTTAGTGTTAGGGGTAGGGTTAGGGTTAGGGTTAGGGTTAACGTTAGGGGTTAGGGTTAGTGTTATGGTAAGTGTTATTATTAGGGGGTTAGGTTTACGTTTAGGATTAGTGTTAGGGTTAGAATTAAAAATAGGGTTAGTGTTAGGATTAGGGTCAGGGTTAGGTTTAGGGTTAGGGTTAGGGTTAGGGTTAGGGTTAGGGTTAGGGTCAGGGTGGGTTTAGGGTTAGGGTTAGGGTTAGGGTTAGATTTAGGGTTAGGTTTAGGTTTATTGTTAGATTTAGGATTTAGGGTCTAAGGTTTATGGTTTAGGATTGTTTAAGGTTTAGAGTGGATTAGGTTTAGGTTTTAGAGTTTAGTGTTATGGTTACGGTTAGGGTTAGGGTTAGGGTTAGGGTTAGGATTAGGGTTAAGGTTAGGGTTAGGATTAGGTTTAGAGTTAGGGTTAGGGTTAGGGTTAGGGTTAGGGTTAGGGTTAGGGTTAGGGTTAGGGTTAGGGTTAGGGTTAGGGTTAGGGTAAGGATTAGGGGTTAGGGTTAGGGTTATGGTTATTGTTAGGTTTAGGGTTTAGGGTTTAGTGTTTAGGGTTTAAGGTTTAGGGTTTAGGATTGTTTAAGATTTAGGGTGGTTTAGGTTAAGGGTTTAGGGTTTAGACTTTAGGATTGTTTAAGGTTTAGGGTTGTTTAGGGCATAGTGTTTAGGGTTAAAATTTAGGGTTGTTTAGGCTTTAGTGTTTAGGGTTTAGGGTTGTTTAAGTTTTAGTGTTTAAGGTTTAGGTTTTAGGGTTGTTTTGGGTTAATGTTTAGTGTTGTTTAGGGTATAGTGTTAATGGTTTAGGGTTTAGGTTTATTTAGGGTTTAGTGTTTAAGGTTTAGGGTATAGGGTTGTTTAGGGTTTAGTGTTTAGGGTTGTTTATGGTTTAGTGATTAGGGTTGTTTAGGGTTGTTTAGAGGTTAGTGTTTAGGGTTATTCAGGATTTATGATTTAGGGTTGTTCAGGGTTTAGGATTTATGGTTGTTCAGGGTTTAGGATTTAGGAATTAAGTTTAAGGGGTTAGGGTTAGGTTTAGCGTTAGGGTTAGTGTTAGGGTTAGGGTTAGGGTTAGGGTTAGGGTTAGGGTTATGGTTAGTGTTAGGATTAGGGTTAGGGTTAGGGTCAGGGTTAGGTTTAGGGTTAGGGTTAGGGTTAGGTTTAGATTTAAGGTCAGGTTTAGGTTTATTGTTAGATTTAGTGTTTAGGGTTTAAGGTTTATGGTTTAGGATTGTTTAAGGTTTAGGGTGGATTAGGTTTAGGGTTTAGAGTTTAGTGTTATGGTTATAGTTAGTGTTAGGGTTAGGGTTAGGGTTAGGGTTAGGGTTACGGTTAGGGTAATGGTTAGGGTTAGGGTTAGGGTTAGGGTTAGGGTAAGGGTTAGGGGTTAGTGTTAGGGTTAGGGTTAGGTATAGGGTTAGGTTAGGGTTAGGGTTAGGGTTAGGGTTAGGGGTTAGGGTTAGTGTTAGGGTTAGGGTTATTATTAGGGGGTTAGGTTTAAGTTTAGGATTAGTGTTAGGGTTAGAATTAGAAATAGGTTTAGTGTTAGGATTAGGGTCAGGGTTAGGTTTAGGGTTAGGGTTAGGGTTAGGGTTAGGGTTAGGGTTAGGGTCAGGGAGGGTTTAGGGTTAGGGTTAGGGTTAGGGTTAGATTTAGGGTTAGGTTTAGGTTTATTGTTAGATTTAGGATTTAAGGTCCAAGGTTTATGGTTTAGGATTGTTTAAGGTTTAGGGTGGATTAGGTTTAGGGTTTAGAGTTTAGTGTTATGGTTACGGTTAGGGTTAGGGTTAGGGTTAGGGTTAGGGTTAGGATTAGGGTTAAGGTTAGGGTTAGGATTAGGTTTAGGGTTAGAGTTAGGGTTAGTGTTAGGGTTAGGGTTAGGGTTAGGGTTAGGGTTAGGATTAGGGTTAGGGTTAGGGTTAGGGTAAGGGTTAGGGGTTAGGGTTAGGGTTATGGTTATTGTTAGGTTTAGGGTTTAGGGTTTAGTGTTTAGGGTTTAAGGTTTAGGGTTTAGGATTGTTTAAGATTAGGGTGGTTTAGGTTAAGGGTTTAGGGTTTAGAGTTTAGGATTGTTTAAGGTTTAGGGTTGTTTAGGGTATAGTGTTTAGGGTTAAAATTTTGGGGTTGTTTAGGTTTTAGTGTTTAGGGTTTAGGGTTGTTTAAGGTTTAGTGTTTAAGGTTTAGGTTTTAGGGTTGTTTTGGGTTTAGTGTTTAGTGTTGTTTAGGGTATAGTGTTAATGGTTTAGGGTTTATGGTTATTTAGGGTTTAGTGTTTAAGGTTTAGGGTATAGGGTTGTTTAGGGTTTAGTGTTTAGGGTTGTTTATGGTTTAGTGATTAGGGTTGTTTAGGGTTGTTTAGAGGTTAGTGTTTAGGGTTATTCAGGGTTTATGATTTAGGGTTGTTCAGGGTTTAGGATTTATTGTTGTTCAGAGTTTAGGATTTAGGGATTAAGGTTAAGGGGTTAAGGTTAGGGTTAGGGTTAGGGTTAGGGTTAGCATTAGGGTTAGAATTAGGGTTAGAGTTAAGGTATGGGGTTATGTTAGGCTTAAGGTTATGGTTAGGGTTATGGGGTTAAGGTTAGGGTTGGGGTTAGGGTTAGGTTTAGGTTTAGGGTTAGGGTTAGGGTTATGGTTATTCTTAGATTTATGGTTTAAAATTTAGGGTTTATGGTTTAAGGTTTAGGGTTTAGGATTGTTTAAGTTTTAGGTTGGTTTAGGTTTAGGGTATAGGGTTTAGCGTTTAAGATTGTTTAATGTTTAGGGTTGTTTAGGTTTTAGCGTTTAGAGTTGTTTAGGGTTTTTTAGGGTTGTTTATGATTTAGTGTTTAGGGTTGTTCAGGATTTATGATTTAGGATATTTTAAGGTTTAGGGTTTAAGGTTGTATAGTGTTTTAGGGTTTAGGGTATAATGTTTAGTGTTAAGGGTTTAGGGTTTTTTAGGGTATAGTGTTAATGGTTTTAGGGTTTAGGCTTGTTTAGGGTTTAGTGTTTAGGGTTTAGGGTTTAGGGTTTTTTAGCGTTTAGTGTTTATAGTTTAGGGTTTAGGGTGCTTATGGAATTAGTGTTTAGGGTTTTTCGGGGTTTAGGGTTTAGGATTTAGGGTGTTAGGGTTAGTGTTAGGGTTAGGTTTAGGGTTAAGGTGAGGGTTAGGGTGAGGGTTATGGTTAGGGTTAGGGTTAAGATTAGTGTTAGTGTTAGAATAAGGGTTAGGTTTAGGAATAGGGTTTGGGTTAGGGTTAGGGTTAGGGTTAAGGTTAGGGTTAGGGTTAGGGTTAGGGTTAGGGTTAGGGGTTTGGGTTAGGGTTAGTGTTAGGGGTTAGGGGTTTTTGTTAGGGTTAGGGTTATGGTTAGGGTTAGGTTTAGCGTTAGGGTTATTATTAGGGGGTTAGGTTTTAGTTTAAGATTAGTGTTAGGGTTAGAATTAGAAATAGGGTTAGTGTTAGGATTAGGGTCAGGGTTAGGTTTAGAAATATGGTTAGGGTTAGGGTTAAGGGTAGGGTTAGGGTTAGGGTTATAATTAAAGTTTAGGGTTTAGTGTTAGCATTAGGGATAGTGTGAGGTTTAGGGTTAGGTTTAGGGTTAGGGTTAGGGTTAGTGTTTGGGTTATGATTAGTGTTAGGATTAGGATTAGGGTTAGGGTCAGGTTTATGTTTAGTGTTAGGGTTAGGTTTAGGGTTAGATTTAGGGTTAGGTTTAGGTTTATTGTTAGATTTAGGGTTTAGGATTTAAGGTTTATGGTTTAGGATTGTTTAAGTTTAAGGGTGGATTAGGTTTAGGGTTTAGAGTTTAGTATTATGGTTACGGTTAGGGTTAGGGTTAGGGTTAGAGTTAGGGTTAGGGTTAGGGTTATGGTTAGGGTTAAGGTTAGGGTTAGTGTTAGGGTTAGGGTTATGGTTAGTGTTAGGATTAGGGTTAGGGTTAGGGTCAGGGTTAGGTTTAGGGTTAGGGATAGTGTTAGGGTTAGATTTAGGGTTAGGTTTAGGTTTATTGTTAGATTTAGGGTTTAGGGTTTAAGGTTTATGGTTTAGGATTGTTTAAGGTTTAGGGTGGATTAGGTTTAGGGTTTAGAGTTTAGTGTTATGGTTACGGTTAGGGTTATGGTAAGGGTTAGGGTTAGGGTTAGGGTTAGAATTATGGTAAGGGTTAGGTTTAGGGTTAGCATTAGGTTTAGGGTAAAAGTTAGGGGGTTAGTGTTAGGGTTTGTGTTAGGGTTAGGGTTAGGGTTAGGGTTAGGGTTAGGTTAGGGTTAGGGTTAGGGTTAGGGTTAGGGTTAGGGTTAGGGTTAGGTTAGGTTTAGGGTTAGGCTTAGGGTTAGGGTTAGGGGTTAGGGTTAGTGAAAGGGTTAGGGTTATTATTATGGGGTTAGGTTTAAGTTTAGGATTAGTGTTAGGGTTAGAATTAGAAATAGGGTTAGTGTTAGGATTAGGGTCAGGGTTAGGTTTAGGGTTAGCGTTAGGGTCAGGGAGCGTTTAGGGTTAGGGTTAGGGTTAGGGTTAGATTTAGGGTTAGGTTTAGGTTTATTGTTAGATTTAGGATTTAGGGTCTAAGGTTTATGGTTTAGGATTGTTTAAGGTTTAGGGTGGATTAGGTTTAGGGTTTAGAGTTTAGTTTTATGGTTACGGTTAGGGTTAGGGTTAGGGTTAGGATTAGGGTTAAGGTTAGGGTTAGGATTAGGTTTAGGGTTAGGGTTAGGGTTAGGGTTAGGGTTAGGGTTAGGGTTAGGGTTAGGATTAGGTTTAGGGTTAGGGTTACGGTTAGGGTTCGTGTTAGGGTTAGGATTAGGGTTAAGGTTAGGGTTAGGTTTAGGGTTAGGGTTAGGTTTAGGGTTAGGGTTAGGGTTAGGGTTATGATTAGGGTTAGGGTTAGGGTTAGGGTAAGGGTTAGGGGTTAGGGTTAGGGTTATGGTAGGCTTAAGGTTAGGGTTAGGGTTATGGGGATAAGGTTAGGGTTGGGGTTAGGGTTAGGTTTAAGTTTAGGGTTAGGGTTAGGTTTATGGTTATTCTTAGATTTATGGTTTAAAATTTAGGGCTTATGGTTTAAGGTTTAGGGTTTATTTGTTTAAGTTTTAGGGTGGTTTAGGTTTAGGGTACAGAATTTTGCGTTTAAGATTGTTTAATGGTTAGGGTTGTTTAGGTTTTAGCGTTTAGAGTTGTTTAGGGTTTTTTAGGGTTGTTTATAATTTAGTGTTTAGGGTTGTTCAGAATTTATGATTTAGGATATTTTAAGGTTTAGGGTTTAAGGTTGTATAGTGTTTTAGGGTTCAGGGTATAAGGTTTAGGGTTAAGGGTTTAGGATTGTTTAGTGTATAGTGTTAATGGTTTTAGGGTTTAGGCTTGTTTAGTGTTTAGTGTTTAGGGTTTAGGGTTTATGGTTTTTTAGCGTTTAGTGTTTATAGTTTAGGGTTTAGGGTGCTTTTGGAATTAGTGTTTAGGGTTTTTCGGGGTTTAGGGTTTAGGATTTAGGGTGTTAGGTTTAGTGTTAGGGTTAGGTTTAGGGTTAAGGTGAGGGTTAGGGTGAGGGTTAAGGTTAGGGTTAGGGTTAAGGTTAGTGTTAGTGTTAGGGTAAGGGTTAGGGTTAGGGATAGGGTTAGGGTTAGGGTTAGGGTTAGGGTTAGGGTTAGGGTTAGGGTTAGGGTTAGGGTTAGGGTTAGTGGTTAGGGTTAGGGTTAATGTTAGGGGTTAGGGGTTAGTGTTAGGGTTAGGGTTAGGGTTAGGGTTAGGTTTAGTGTTAGGGTTATTATTAGGGGGTTAGGTTATAGTTAAGGATTAGTGTTAGGGTTAGAATTAGAAATAGGATTAGTGTTAGGATTAGGGTCAGGGTTAGGTTTAGGGATAGGGTTAGGGTTAGGGTTAAGGGTAGGGTTAGGGTGAGGGTTAGATTGAAAGTTTAGGGTTTAGTGTTAAGATTAGGGATAGTGTGAGGTTTAGGGTTAGGGTTAGGTTTAGGGTTAGTGTTAGGGTTAGTGTTTGGGTTATGGTTAGTGTTAGGATTAGGGTTAGGGTTAGGGTCAGGGCTAGGTTTATGGTTAGGGTTAGTGTTAGGGTTAGATTTAGGGTTAGGTTTAGGTTTATTGTTAGATTTAGGGTTTAGGGTTTAAGGTTTATGGTTTAGGATTGTTTAAGGTTTAGGGTGGGTTAGGTTTAGGGTTTAGAGATTAGTATTATGGTTACGGTTAGGGTTAGGGTTAGAGTTAGGGTTAGGGTTAGGGTTAGGGTTAGGGTTAGGGTTAGGGTTAAGGTTAGGGTTAGTGTTAGGGTTAGGGTTATGGTTAGTGTTAGGATTAGGGTTAGGGTTAGGGTAGGGTTAGGTTTAGGGTTAGGGATAGGGTTAGGGTTAGATTTAGGGTTAGGTTTAGGTTTATTGTTAGATTTAGGGTTTAGGGTTTAAGGTTTATGGTTTAGGATTGTTTAAGGATTAGGGTGGATTAGGTTTAGGGTTTAGAGTTTAGTGTTATGGTTACGGTTAGGGTTATGGTTAGGGATAACGTTAGGGTTAGGGTTAGGGTTATGGTAAGGGTTAGGGTTAGGGTTAGGGTTAGGGTTAGGGTTAGGGTAAAAGTTAGGGGGTTAGTGTTAGGGTTTGGGTTAGGGTTAGGGTTAGGGTTAGGGTTAGGTTAGGGTTAGGGTTAGGGTTAGGGGTTAGGGTTAGTGTAATGCTTAGGGTTATTATTAGGGGGTTAGGTTTAAGTTTAGGATTAGTGTTAGGGTTAGAATTAGAAATAGGGTTAGTGTTAAGATTAGGGTCAGGGTTAGGTTTAGGGTTAGGGTTAGGGTTAGGGTTAGGGTCAGAAAGGGTTTAGGGTTAGGGTTAGATTTAGGGTTAGGTTTAGGTTTATTGTTAGATTTAGGGTTTAGGGTCTACGGTTTATGGTTTAGGATTGTTTAAGGTTTAGGGTGGATTAGATTTAGGGTTTAGAGTTTAGTGTTATGGTTACGGTTGGGGTTAGGGTTAGGGTTAGGGTTAGGATTAGGGTTAAGGTTAGGGTTAGGGTTAGGTTTAGGTTTAGTGTTAGGGTTAGGGTTAGGGTTAGGGTTACGGTTAAAGTTAGGGTTAGGTTTAGTTTTAGGGTTAGGGTTAGGTTTAGGGTTAGGGTAAGGGTTAGGGGTTAGGGTTAAGGTTAGGGTTAAGGTTAGGGTTAGGGTTAAGATTAGGGTTAGGGTTAGGTTTAGGGTTAGGGTTAGGGTTAGGGTAAGGTTAGTGTTAGGGTTACGGTTAGGGTTAGGGGTTAGGGGTTAGGGTTAGGGTTAGGGTTAGTGTTAGGGTTAGGGTTAGGGTTAGGGTTATGTGGTTATGTTAGGCTTAAGGTTAGGGTTAGTGTTATGGGGTTAAGGTTAAGGTTGGGATTAGGGTTAGGTTTAGGTTTAGGGTTAAGGTTAGGGTTATGGTTATTCTTAGATATATGGTTTAAAATTTAGGGTTTATGGTTTAAGGTTTAGGGTTTAGGATTGTTTATGTTTTAGGGTGGTTTAGGTTTTAGCGTTTAGAGTTTTTAGGTTTTTTTAGGGTTGTTTATGATTTAGTGTTTAGGGTTGTTCAGGATTTATGATTTAGGATATTTTAAGGTTTAGGGTTTAAGGTTGTATAGTGTTTTTGGGTTTAGGGTATAATGTTTAGGGTTAAGGGTTTAGGGTTGTTTAGGGTATAGTGTTAATGGTTTTAGGGTTTAGGCTTGTTTAGGGTATAGTGTTTAGGGTTTAGGATTTAGGGTTTTTTAGCGTTTAGTGTTTAGAGTTTAGGGTTTAGGGTGCTTTTGGAATTCGTGTTTAGGGTTTTTCTGGGTTTAGGGTTTAGGATTTAGGGTTTTAGGGTTAGGTTTAGGGTTAGGGTGAGGGTTAGGGTGAGGGTTAAGGTTAGGGTTAGGGTTAAGGTTAGTGTTAGTGTTAGGGTAAGTGTTAGGGTTTGGGATAGTGTTAGGGTTAGGGTTATAGTTAGGGTTAGGGTTAGTGTTAGGGTTAGGGTAAGGGATAGGGTTAGTGTGAGGTTTAGGGTTAGGGTTAGGTTTAGGGTTAGGGTTAGTCTTTGTTTGGGTTATGGTTATTGTTAGGATTAGGCTTTGGATTAGGGTCAGGAGTAGGTTTAGGTTTACGGTTAGGGTTAGTGTTAGATTTAGGGTTAGGTTTAGGTTTATTGTTAGATTTAGGGTTTAGGGTTTAAGGTTTATGGTTTAGGATTGTTTAAGGTTTAGGGTGGATTAGGTTTAGGGTTTAGAGTTTAGTGTTATGGTTACTGTTAGGGTTAGGGTTAGGGTTAGTGTTAGGGTTAGAGTTAGGGTTAGGGTTAGTGTTAGGGTAAGGTTAGGGTTAGGGTTAGTGTTAGGGTTAGAGTTAGAGTTACGGTTAGGTTTAGGGTTAGAGTTATGGTTAGGGTTAAGGTTAGGGTTGGGGGGGTTAGGGTTTAGGTTAGGGTTAGGGTTAGGGTTAGGGTTAGGGTTAGGGTTAGGGTTAGGGTTAGGGTTAGGTTTAGGTTTAGGGTTAGTGTTATTATTAGGCAGTTAGGTTTAAATTTAGGATTAGTGTTAGGGTTAGAATTAGAAATAGGGTTAGTGTTAGAATTAGGGTCAGGGTTAGGTTTAGGGATAGGGTTATTGTTAGGGTTAGGGGTAGGGGTAGGGTTAGGGTTAGATTTAAAGTTTAAGTTTTAGTGTTAGGATTAGTGTTAGTGTGAGGTTTAGGGTTAGGGTTAGGTTTAGGGTTAGGGTTAGGGTTAGTGTTTGGGTTATGGTTAGTGTTAGGATTATGTTTAGGGTTAGGGTTAGGGTTAGGGTTAGATTTAGGGTTAGGTTTAGGTTTATTGTTAGATTTAGGGTTTAGGGTTTAAGGTTTGTGGTTTAGGATTGTTTAAGGTTTAGGGTGGATTAGGTTTAGGGTTTAGAGTTAAGTGTTATGGTTACGGTTATGGTTAGGGTTAGGTTTAGGGTTAGGGTTTGGGTTAGGGTTAGGGTTAGGTTTAGGGTTAGGGTTATGGTTAGGGTTAAGGTTAGGGTTAGGGTTAGGGTTAGGGTTATGGTTAGTGTTAGGATTAGGGTTAGGGTTAAGGTCAGGGTTAGGTTTAGGGTTAGTGTTAGGGTTAGGGATAGATTTAGGGTTAGGTTTAGGTTTATTGTTAGATTTAGGGTTTAGGGTTTAAGGTTTATGGTTTAGGATTTTTTAAGGTTTAGGGTGGATTAGGTTTAGGGTTTAGAGTTTAGTGTTATGGTTAAGGTTAAGGTTAGGGTTAGGGTTAGGGTTAGGGTTAGGGTTAGGGTTAGGGTTAGTGTTACGGTTAGGGTTAGGGTTAGGGTTACGTTTAGGGTTAGGGTTAGGGTTAGGGTAAGGGTTATGATTATGTTTATTGTTAGGTTTAGGGTTAGGGTTAGGGTTAAGGTTATGTTTAGGGTTAGGGTTAGGTTTATGGTTAGGCTTAAGGTTAAGGTTAGGTTTAGGGTTAGGGTTACGGTTAAGGTTAGGTTTAGGGTTAGGTTTAGTGTTAGGGTGAGGGTTAAGTTTATTGTTAGGTTTAGGGTTTAGTGTTTAGGGTCTAAGGTTTTGGGTTTAGGATTGTTTAAGGTTTAGGGTAGATTAGGTTTAGGGTTTAGAGTTTAGTGTTAAGGTTAGGGTTAGGTTTAGGGTTTAGGGTTTAGTGTTCGGATTAGGGTTAGGGTTAGGGTTAGGATTAAGGTTAAGGTTAGGGTTAGGATTAGGTTTAGGGTTAGAGTTAGGGTTAGGGTTAGGGTTAGGGTTAGGGTTAGGGTTAGGATTAGGGTTAGGGTTAGGGTTAGGGTAAGGGTTAGGGGTTAGGGTTAGGGTTATGGTTATTGTTAGGTTTAGGGTTTAGGGTTTAGTGTTTAGGGTTTAAGGTTTAGGGTTTAGTATTGTTTAAGATTTAGGGTGGTTTAGGTTAAGGGTTTAGGGTTTAGAGTTTAGGATTGTTTAAGGTTTAGGGTTGTTTAGGGTATAGTGTTTAGGGTTAAAAGTTTAGGGTTGTTTAGGGTTTAGTGTTCAGGGTTTAGGGTTGTTTAAGGTTTAGTGTTTAAGTTTTAGGTTTTAGGGTTGTTTTGGGTTTAGTGTTTAGTGTTGTTTAGGGTATAGTGTTAATGGTTTAGGGTTTAGGGTTATTTAGGGTTTAGTGTTTAA
>NC_137985.1:52500-57500 GCF_963924665.1 Micromys minutus | reverse complement strand
AGGTTTAGGGTTTAGGGTTTAGTGTTTAGGGTTTAAGGTTTAGGGTTTAGGATTGTTTAAGATTTAGGGTGGTTTAGGTTAAGGGTTTAGGGTTTAGAGTTTAGGATTGTTTAAGGTTTAGGGTTGTTTAGGGTATAGTGTTTAGGGTTAAAATTTAGGGTTGTTTAGGGTTTAGTGTTTAGGGTTTAGGGTTGTTTAAGGTTTAGTGTTTAAAATTAGGTTTTAGGGTTGTTTTGGGTTTAGTGTTTAGTGTTGTTTAGGGTATAGTGTTAATGGTTTAGGGTTTAGGGTTATTTAGGGTTTAGTGTTTAAGGTTTAAGGTATAGGGTTGTTTAGGGTTTAGTGTTTAGGGTTGTTTATGGTTTAGTGATTAGGGTTGTTTAGGGTTGTTTAGAGGTTAGTGTTTAGGGTTATTCAGGGATATGATTTAGGGTTGTTCAGGGTTTAGGATTTATGGTTGTTCAGGGTTTAGGATTTAGGGATTAAGGTTAAGGGGTTAGGGTTAGGGTTAGGGTTAGGGTTAGCATTAGGGTTAGAGTTAGGGTTAGAGTTAGGGTTATGGGGTTATGTTAGGCTTAAGGTTAGGGTTAGGGTTATGGGGTTAAGGTTAGGGTTGGGGTTAGGGTTAGGTTTAGGTTTAGGGTTAGGGTTAGGGTTATGGTTATTCTTAGATTTATGGTTTAAAATTTAGGGTTTATGGTTTATGGTTTAGGGTTTAGGATTGTTTAAGTTTTAGGGTGGTTTAGGTTTAGGGTACAAAATTTAGCGTTTAAGATTGTTTAATGGTTAGGGTTGTTTAGGTTTTAGCGTTTAGAGTTGTTTAGGGTTTTTTAGGGTTGTTTATAAATTAGTGTTTAGGGTTGTTCAGGATTTATGATTTAGGATATTTTAAGGTTTAGGGTTTAAGGTTGTATAGTGTTTTAGGGTTTAGGGTATAATGTTTAGTGTTAAGGGTTTAGGGTTGTTTAGGGTATAGTGTTAATGGTTTTTGGGTTTAGGCTTGTTTAGAGTTTAGTGTTTAGTGTTTAGGGTTTAGGGTTTTTTAGCGTTTAGTGTTTATAGTTTAGGGTTTAGGGTGCTTTTGGAATTAGTGTTTAGGGTTTTTCGGGGTTTAGGGTTTAGGATTTAGGGTGTTAGGGTTAGTGTTAGGGTTAGGTTTAGGGTTAAGGTGAGGGTTAGGGTGAGGGTTAAGGTTAGGGTTAGGGTTAAGGTTAGTGTTAGTGTTAGAATAAGGGTTAGGGTTAGGGATAGGGTTAGGGTTAGGGTTAGGGTTAGGGTTAAGGTTAGGGTTAGGGTTAGGGTTAGGGGTTTGGGTTAGGGTTAGTGTTAGGGGTTAGGGGTTAGTGTTAGGGTTAGGGTTAGGGTTAGGGTTAGGGTTAGGTTTAGTGTTAGGGTTATTATTAGGGGGTTAGGTTTTAGTTTAGGATTAGTGTTAGGGTTAGAATTAGAAATAGGTTTAGTGTTAAGATTAGGGTCAGGGTTAGGTTTAGAAATATGGTTAGGGTTAGGGTTAAGGGTAGGGTTAGGGTTAGGGTTAGAATTAAAGTTTAGGGTTTAGTGTTAGGATTAGGGATAGTGTGAGGTTTAGGGTTAGGTTTAGGGTTAGGGTTAGGGTTAGTGTTTGGGTTATGATTAGTGTTAGGATTAGGATTAGGGTTAGGGTCAGGTTTATGTTTAGGGTTAGGGTTAGGGTTAGGGTTAGATTTAGGGTTAGGTTTAGGTTTATTGTTAGATTTAGGGTTTAGGGTTTAAGGTTTAGGGTTTAGGATTGTTTAAGTTTAAGGGTGGATTAGGTTTAGGGTTTAGAGTTTAGTATTATGGTTACGGTTAGGGTTAGGGTTAGGGTTAGAGTTAGGGTTAGGGTTAGGGTTAGGGTTAGGGTTAAGGTTAGGGTTAGTGTTAGGGTTAGGGTTATGGTTAGTGTTAGGATTAGGGTTAGGGTTAGGGTCAGGGTTAGGTTTAGGGTTAGGGATAGGTTTAGGGTTAGATTTAGGGTTAGGTTTAGGTTTATTGTTAGATTTAGGGTTTAGGGTTTAAGGTTTATGGTTTAGGATTGTTTAAGGTTTAGGGTGGATTAGGTTTATGGTTTAGAGTTTAGTGTTATGGTTACGGTTAGGGTTAGGGTTAGGGATGGGGTTAGGGTTAGGTTTAGGGTTATGGTAAGGATTAGGTTTAGGGTTAGGGTTAGGGTTAGGGTAAAAGTTAGGGGGTTAGTGTTAGGGTTTGTGTTAGGGTTAGGGTTAGGGTTAGGGTTAGGTTAGGGTTAGGGTTAGGGTTAGGGTTAGGATTAGGGTTAGGGTTAGGGTTAGGTTTAGGGTTAGATTTAGGGTTAGGTTTAGGTTTATTGTTAGATTTAGGATTTAGGGTCTAAGGTTTATGGTTTAGGATTGTTTAAGGTTTAGGGTGGATTAGGTTTAGGGTTTAGAGTTTAGTGTTATGGTTACGGTTAGGGTTAGGGTTAGGGTTAGGATTAGGGTTAAGGTTAGGGTTAGGATTAGGTTTAGGGTTAGGGTTAGGGTTAGGGTTAGGTTTAGGGTTAGGATTAGGGTTAGGGTTAGGTTTAGGGTAAGGGTTAGGGGTTAGGGTTAGGGTTATGGTTATTGTTAGGTTTAGGGTTTAGGGTTTAGTGTTTAGGGTTTAAGGTTTAGGGTTTAGGATTGTTTAGATTTAGGGTGGTTTAGGTTAAGGGTTTAGGGTTTAGAGTTTAGGATTGTTTAAGGTTTAGGGTTGTTTAGG
The DNA here is from genome assembly GCF_963924665.1 of Micromys minutus. Taxonomy (NCBI): domain Eukaryota; kingdom Metazoa; phylum Chordata; class Mammalia; order Rodentia; family Muridae; genus Micromys; species Micromys minutus. The sequence goes on along the minus strand of NC_137985.1, from coordinate 54,764 downwards.
GTATAGTGTTTAGGGTTAAAAGTTTAGGGTTGTTTAGGGTTTAGTGTTTAGGGTTTAGGGTTGTTTAAGGTTTAGTGTTTAAGGTTTAGGTTTTAGGGTTGTTTTGGGTTTAGTGTTTAGTGTTGTTTAGGGTATAGTGTTAATGGTTTAGGGTTTAGGGTTATTTAGGGTTTAGTGTTTAAGGTTTAAGGTATAGGGTTGTTTAGGGTTTAGTGTTTAGGGTTGTTTATGGTTTAGTGATTAGGGTTGTTTAGGGTTGTTTAGAGGTTAGTGTTTAGGGTTATTCAGGGTTTATGATTTAGGGTTGTTCAGGGTTTAGGATTTATGGTTGTTCAGGGTTTAGGATTTAGGGATTAAGGTTAAGGGGTTAGGGTTAGGGTTAGGGTTAGGGTTAGGGTTAGCATTAGGGTTAGAGTTAGGGTTAGAGTTAGGGTTATAGGGTTATGTTAGGCTTAAGGTTAGGGTTAGGGTTATGGGGTTAAGGTTAGGGTTGGGGTTAGGGTTAGGTTTAGGTTTAGGGTTAGGGTTAGGGTTATGGTTATTCTTAGGTTTATGGTTTAAAATTTAGGGTTTATGGTTTAATGTTTAGGGTTTAGGATTGTTTAAGTTTTAGGGGGGTTTAGGTTTAGGGTATAGAATTTAGCGTTTAAGATTGTTTAATGGTTAGGGTTGTTTAGGTTTTAGCGTTTAGAGTTGTTTAGGGTTTTTTGGGTTTGTTTATAATTTAGTGTTTAGGGTTGTTCAGGATTTATGATTTAGGATATTTTAAGGTTTAGGGTTTAAGGTTGTATAGTGTTTTAGGGTTTAGGGTATAATGTTTAGGGTTAAGGGTTTAGGGTTGTTTAGGGTATAGTGTTAATGGTTTTAGGGTTTAGGCTTGTTTAGGGTTTAATGTTTAGGGTTTAGGGTTTAGGGTTTTTTAGCGTTTAGTGTTTATAGTTTAGGGTTTAGATGCTTTTGGAATTAGTGTTTAGGGTTTTTCGGGGTTTAGGGTTTAGGATTTAGGGTGTTAGGGTTAGTGTTAGGGTTAGGTTTAGGGTTAAGGTGAGGGTTAGGGTGAGGGTTAAGGTTAGGGTTAGGGTTAAGGTTAGTGTTAGTGTTAGTGTAAGGGTTAGGGTTAGGGATAGGGTTAGGGTTAGGGTTAGGGTTAGGGTTAGGGTTAGGGTTAGGGTTAGGGTTAGGGGTTAGGGTTAGGGTTAGTGTTAGGGGTTAGGGGTTAGTGTTAGGGTTAGTGTTAGGGTTAGGGTTAGGGTTAGGTTTACTGTTAGGGTTATTATTAGAAGGTTAGGTTTTAGTTAAGGATTAGTGTTAGGGTTAGAATTAGAAATAGGGTTAGTGTTAGGATTAGGGTCAGGGTTAGGTTTAGGGATAGGGTTAGGGTTAGGGTTAAGGGTAGGGTTAGGGTTGGATTAGATTTAAAGTTTAGGGTTTAGTGTTAGGATTAGGGATAGTGTGAGGTTTAGGGTTAGGTTTAGGGTTAGGGTTAGGGTTAGTGTTTGGGTTATGATTAGTGTTAGGATTAGGGTTAGGGTTAGGGTCAGGTTTAGGTTTAGGGTTAGGGTTAGGGTTAGGGTTAGATTTAGGGTTAGGTTTAGGTTTATTGATAGATTTAGAATTTAGGGTCTAATGTTTATGGTTTGGGATTGTTTAAGGTTTAGGGTGGATTAGGTTTAGGGTTTAAAGTTTAGTATTATGGTTACGGTTAGGGTTAGGGTTAGGGTTAGAATTAGGGTTAGGGTTAAAGTTAGGGTTAGGGTTAGGGTTAAGGTTAGGGTTAGTGTTAGGGTTAGGGTTATGGTTAGTGTTATGATTAGGGTTAGGGTTAGGGTCTGGGTTAGGTTTAGGGTTAGGGATAGGGTTAGGGTTAGATTTAGGGTTAGGTTTAGGTTTATTGTTAGATTTAGGGTTTAGGGTTTAAGGTTTATGGTTTAGGATTGTTTAAGTTTTAGGGTGGATTAGGTTTAGGGTTTAGAGTTTAGTGTTAAGGTTACGGTTAGGGTTAGGGTTAGGGATGGGGTTAGGGTTAGGGTTAGAGTTATGGTAAGGGTTAGGGTTAGGGTTAGGGTTAGGGTAAAAGTTAGGTGGTTAGTGTTAGGGTTTGGGTTAGGGTTAGGGTTAGGGTTAGGTTAGGGTTAGGGTTAGTGTTAGGGTTAGGAGTTAGGGTTAGTGTTAGGGTTAGGGTTATTATTAGGTGGTTAGGTTTAAGTTTAGGATTAGTTTTAGGGTTAGAATTAGAAATAGGTTTAGTGTTAGGATTAGGGTCA
>NC_137985.1:45000-50000 GCF_963924665.1 Micromys minutus | reverse complement strand
GGTCAGGGTTAGATTTAGGGTTAGGTTTAGGGTTAGGGTTAGATTTAGGGTCAGGTTTAGGTTTATTGTTAGATTTAGGGTTTAGGGTTTAAGGTTTATGGTTAAGGATTGTTTAAGGTTTAGGGTGGATTAGGTTTAGGGTTTAGAGTTTAGTGTTATGGTTACGGTTAATGTTAGGGTTAGGGTTAGGGTTAGGGTTAGGGTTAGGGTTAGGGTTAGGGTAATGGTCAGGGTTAGGGTAAGGGTTAGGGTAAGGGTTAGGTGTTAGTGTTAGGGTTAAGGTTAGGGTTAGGGTTAGGTTAGGGTTAGGGTTAGGGTTAGGGTTAGGGTTAGGGTTAGGGGTTAGGGTTAGTGTTAGGGTTAGGGTTATTATTAGGGGGTTAGGTTTAAGTTTAGGATTAGTGTTAGGGTTAGAATTAGAAATAGGGTTAGTGTTAGGATTAGGGTCAGGGTTAGGTTTAGGGTTAGGGTTAGGGTTAGGGTTAGGGTCAGGGTGGGTTTAGGGTTAGGGTTAGGATTAGGGTTAAATTTAGGGTTAGGTTTAGGTTTATTGTTAGATTTAGGATTTAGGGTCTAAGGTTTATGGTTTAGGATTGTTTAAGGTTTAGGGTGGATTAGGTTTAGGGTTTAGAGTTTAGTGTTATGGTTACGGTTAGGGTTAGGGTTAGGGTTAGGTTTAGGATTAGGGTTAAGGTTAGGGTTAGGATTAGGTTTAGGGTTAGGGTTAGGGTTAGGGTTAGGGTTAGGGTTAGGATTAGGGTTAGGGTTAGGGTTAGGGTAAGGGTTAGGGGTTAGGGTTAGGGTTATGGTTTTTGTTAGGTTTAGGGTTTAGGGTTTATGTTTAGGGATTAAGGTTTAGGGTTTAGGATTGTTTAAGATTTAGGGTGGTTTAGGTTAAGGGTTTAGGGTTTAGAGTTTAGGATTGTTTAAGGTTTAGGGTTGTTTAGGGTATAGTGTTTAGGGTTAAAAGTTTAGGGTTGTTTAGGGTTTAGTGTTTAGGGTTTAGGGTTGTTTAAGGTTTAGTGTTTAAGGTTTAGGTTTTAGGGTTGTTTTGGGTTTAGTGTTTAGTGTTGTTTAGGGTATAGTGTTAATGGTTTAGGGTTTAGGGTTATTTAGGGTTTAGTGTTTAAGGTTTAGGGTATAGGGTTGTTTAGGGTTTAGTGTTTAGGGTAGTTTATGGTTTAGTGATTAGGGTTGTTTAGGGTTGTTTAGAGGTTAGTGTTTAGGGTTATTCAGGGTTTATGATTTAGGGTTGTTCAGGGTTTAGGATTTATGGTTGTTCAGGGTTTAGGATTTAGGGATTAAGGTTAAGTGGTTAGGGTTAGGGTTAAGGTTAGGGTTAGGGTTAGGGTTAGGGTTAGGGTTAGGGTTAGGGTTAAGGTTAGGGTTAGGGTTAGGGTTAGGGTTATGGTTAGTGTTAGGATTAGTGTTAGGGTTAGGGTCAGGGTTAGGTTTAGGGTTAGGGTTAGGGTTAGGGTTAGATTTAGGGTCAGGTTTAGGTTTATTGTTAGATTTAGGGTTTAGGGTTTAAGGTTTATGGTTTAGGATTGTTTAAGGTTTAGGGTGGATTAGTTTTAGTGTTTAGAGTTTAGTGTTATGGTTACAGTTAGTGTTAGGGTTAGGGTTAGGGTTACGGTTAGGGTTAGGGTTAGGGTAATGGATAGGGTTAGGGTTAGGATTAGGGTTAGTGTTAGGGGTTAGGGGTTAGGGTTAGGGTTAGGGTTAGGGTTAGGGTTAGGGTTAGGGTGAGGGTTAGGGTTAGGGTTATGTGGTTATGTTAGGCTTAAGGTTAGGGTTAGGGTTATGGGGTTAAGATTAGGGTTGGTGTTAGGGTTAGGTTTAGGTTTAGGGTTAGGTTTAGGGTTATGGTTATTCTTAGATTTATGGTTTAAAATTTAGGGTTTATGGTTTAAGGTTTAGGGTTTAGGATTGTTTATGTTTTTAGGGCCGTTTCTAGGGCCGTTTTTAGGGCCGTTGCTAGGGCCCTTGTTAGGGACGTTGCTAGGGCCGTTGCTAGGGCCGTTGCTAAAGCCGTGGTTAGGGCCGTTGTTAGGGCCCTTGCTAGGGCCATTGCTAGGGCCGTTGCTAGGGCCGTTGCTAGGGCCGTTGCTAGAGCCGTTGCTAGGGCTGTTGCTAGGGCCGTTGGTAGGGCCGTTGTTAGGGACCTTGGGGGATTAAGGTTAAGGGGTTAAGGTTAGGGTTAGGGTTAGGGTTAGCATTAGGGTTAGAGTTAGGGTTAGAGTTAGGGTTATGGGGTTATGTTTGGTTTAAGGTTAGGGTTAGGGTTATGGGGTTAAGGTTAGGGTTGGGGTTAGGGTTAGGTTTAGGTTTAGGGTTAGGGTTAGGGTTATTGTTATTCTTAGATTTATGGTTTAAAATTTAGGGTTTATGGTTTAAGGTTTAGGGTTTAGGATTGTTTAAGTTTTAGGGTGGTTTAGGTTTAGGGTATAGGGTTTAGCGTTTAAGATTGTTTAATGTTTAGGGTTGTTTAGGTTTTAGCGTTTAGAGTTGTTTAGGGTTTTTTAGGGTTGTTTATGATTTAGTGTTTAGGGTTGTTCAGGATTTATGATTTAGGATATTTTAAGGTTTAGGGTTTAAGGTTGTATAGTGATTTAGGGTTTAGGGTATAATGTTTAGGGTTAAGGGTTTAGGGTTGTTTAGGGTATAGTGTTAATGGTTTTAGGGTTTAGGCTTGTTTAGGGTTTAGTGTTTAGGGTTTAGGGTTTAGGGTTTTTTAGCGTTTAGTGTTTATACTTTAGGGTTTAGGGTGCTTTTGGAATTGGTGTTTAGGGTTTTTCGGGGTTTAGGGTTTAGGATTTAGGGTGTTAGGGTTAGTGTTAGGGTTAGGTTTAGGGTTAAGGTGAGGGTTAGGGTGAGGGTTAAGGTTAGGGTTAGGGTTAAGGTTAGTGTTAGTGTTAGGGTAAGGGTTAGGGTTAGAGATAGGGTTAAGGTTAGGGTTAGGGTTAGGGTTAAAGTTAGGGTTAGGGTTAGGGTTAGGGTTAGGGGTTAGGGTTGGGGTTAGTGTTAGGGGTTAGGGGTTAGTGTTAGGGTTAGGGTTAGGGTTATGGTTAGGGTTAGGTTTAGTGTTAGGGTTATTATTAGGGGGTTAGGTTTTAGTTTAGGATTAGTGTTAGGGTTAGAATTAGAAATAGGGTTAGTTTTAGGATTAGGGTCAGGGTTAGGTTTAGGGATATGGTTAGGGTTAGTGTTAAGGGTAGGGTTAGGGTTAGGGTTAGATTTAAAGTTTAGGGTTTTGTGTTAGGATTAGGGATAGTGTGAGGTTTAGGGTTAGGTTTAGGGTTAGGGTTAGGGTTAGTGTTTGGGTTACGATTAGTGTTATTATTAGGGTTAGTGTTAGGGTCAGGTTTAGGTTTAGGGTTAGGGTTAGGGTTAGGGTTAGATTTAGGGTTAGGTTTAGGTTTATTGTTAGATTTAGGGTTTAGGGTTTAAGGTTTAAGGTTTAGGATTGTTTAAGGTTTAGGGTAGATTAGGTTTAGGGTTTAGAGTTTAGTATTATGGTTACGGTTAGGGTTAGGGTTAGGTTTAGAGTTAGGGTTAGGGTTAGGGTTAGGGTTAGGGTTAAGGTTAGGGTTAGTGTTAGGGTTAGGGTTATGGTTAGTGTTAGTATTAGGGTTAGGGTTAGGGTCAGGGTTAGGTTTAGGGTTAGGGATAGGGTTAGGGTTAGATTTAGTGTTAGGTTTAGGTTTATTGTTAGATTTAGGGTTTAGGGTTTAAGGTTTATGATTTAGGATTGTTTAAGGTTTAGGGTGGATTAGTTTTAGGGTTTAGAGTTTAGTGTTATTGTTACGGTTAGGGTTAGGGTTAGGGATGGGGTTAGGGTTAATGTTAGGGTTAAGGTAAGGGTTAGGGTTAGGGTTAGGGTTAGGGTTAGGGTAAAAGTTAGGGGGTTAGTGTTAGGTTTTGGGTTAGGGTTAGGGTTAGGGTTAGGTTAGGATTAGGGTTTGGGTTAGTGTTAGGGGTTAGGGTTAGTGTTAGGGTTAGGGTTATTATTAGGTGGTTAGGTTTAAGTTTAGGATTAGTGTTAGGGTTAGAATTAGAAATAGGGTTAGTGTTAGGATTAGGGTCAGGGTTAGGTTTAGGGTTAGGGTTAGGGTTAGGGTTAAGGTCAGGGAGGGTTTAGGGTTAGGGTTAGGGTTAGGATTAGATTTAGGGTTAGGTTTAGGTTTATTGTTATATTTAGGATTTAGGGTCTAAGGTTTATGGTTTAGGATTGTTTAAGGTTTAGGGTGGATTAGGTTTAGGGTTTAGAGTTTAGTGTTATGGTTACGGTTAGGGTTAGGGTTAGGGTTAGGGTTAGGATTAGGGTTAAGGTTAGGGTTAGGATTAGGTTTAGGGTTAGGGTTAGGGTTAGGGTTAGGGTTAGGGTTAGGGTTAGGGTAAGGGTTAGGGGTTAGGGTTAGGTTTATGGTTATTGTTAGGTTTAGGGTTTAGGGTTTAGTGTTTAGGGTTTAAGGTTTAGGGTTTAGGATTGTTTAAGATTTAGGGTGGTTTAGGTTAAGGGTTTAGGGTTTAGAGTTTAGGATTGTTTAAGGTTTAGGGTTGTTTAGGGTATAGTGTTTAGGGTTAAAAGTTTAGGGTTGTTTAGGGTTTAGTGTTTAGGGTTTAGGGTTGTTTAAGGTTTAGTGTTTAAGGTTTAGGTTTTAGGGTTGTTTTGGGTTTAGTGTTTAGTGTTGTTTAGGGTATAGTGTTAATGGTTTAGGGTTTAGGGTCATTTAGGGTTTAGTGTTTAAAGTTTAGGGTATAGGGTTGTTTAGGGTTTAGTGTTTAGGGTTGTTTATGGTTTAGTGATTAGGGTTGTTTAGGGTTGTTTAGAGGTTAGTGTTTAGGGTTATTCAGGGTTTATGATTTAGGGTTGTTCAGGGTTTAGGATTTATGGTTGTTCTGGGTTTAGGATTTAGGGATTAAGGTTAAGGGGTTAGGGTTAGGGTTAGGGTTAGGGTTAGGGTTAGGGTTAGCATTAGGGTTAGAGTTAGGGTTAG
>NC_137985.1:37500-40000 GCF_963924665.1 Micromys minutus | reverse complement strand
GGTTTAGGTTAAGGGTTTAGGGTTTAGAGTTTAGGATTGTTTAAGGTTTAGGGTTGTTTAAGGTATAGTGTTTAGGGTTAAAAGTTTAGGGTTGTTTAGGGTTTAGTGTTTAGGGTTTAGGGTTGTTTAAGGTTTAGCGTTTAAGTTTTAGGTTTTAGGGTTGTTTTGGGTTTAGTGTTTAGTGTTGTTTAGGGTATAGTGTTAATGGTTTAGGGTTTAGGGTTATTTAGGGTTTAGTGTTTAAGGTTTAGGGTATAGGTTTGTTTAGGGTTTAGTGTTTAGGGTTGTTTATGGTTTAGTGATTAGGGTTGTTTAGGGTTGTTTAGAGGTTAGTGTTTAGGGTTATTCAGGGTTTATGATTTATGGTTGTTCAGGGTTTAGGATTTATGGTTGTTCAGGGTTTAGGATTTAGGGATTAAGGTTAAGGGGTTAGGGTTAGGGTTAGGGTTAGGGTTAGTGTTAGGGTTAGGGTTAGGGTTAGGGTTAGGGTAAAGGTTAGGGTTAGGGTTAGGGTTAGGGTTATGGTTAGTGTTAGGATTAGGGTTAGGGTTAGGGTCAGGGTTAGGTTTAGGGTTAGGGTTAGGGTTAGGGTTAGATTTATGGTCAGGTTTAGGTTTATTGTTAGATTTAGGGTTTAGGGTTTAAGGTTTATGGTTTAGGATTGTTTAAGGTTTAGGGTGGATTAGGTTAAGGTTTAGAGTTTAGTGTTATGGTTACGGTTAGTGTTAGGGTTAGGGTTAAGGTTAGGGTTAGGGTTAGGGTTAGGGTAATGGTTAGGGTTAGGGTTAGGGTTAGGGTAAGTGTTAGGGGTTAGTGTTATGGTTAGGGTTAGGGTTAGGGTTAGGGTTAGGTTAGGGTTAGGGTTAGGGTTAGGGTTAGGTTTAGGGGTTAGGGCTAGTGTTAGGGTTAGGGTTATTATTAGGGGGTTAGGTTTAAATTTAGGATTAGTGTTAGGGTTAGAATTAGAAATAGGGTTAGTGTTAGGATTAGGGTCAGGGTTAGGTTTAGGGTTAGGGTAAGGGTTAGGGTTAGGGTTAGGGTCAGGGAGGGTTTAGAGTTAGGGTTAGGGTTAGGGTTAGATTTAGGGTTAGGTTTAGGTTTATTGTTAGATTTACGATTTAGGTTCTAAGGTTTATGGTTTAGGATTGTTTAAGGTTTAGGGTGGATTAGGTTTAGGGTTTAGAGTTTAGTGTTATTGTTACGGTTAGGGTTAGGGTTAGGGTTAGGGTTAGGATTAGGGTTAAGGTTATAGTTAGGATTGGGTTTAGGGTTAGGGTTAGGGTTAGGGTTAGGGTTAGGGTAAGGGTTAGGGGTTAGGGTTAGGGTTATGGTTATTGTTAGGTTTAGGGTTTAGGGTTTAGTGTTTAGGGTTTAAGGTTTAGGGTTTAGGATTGTTTAAGATTTAGGGTGGTTTAGGTTAAGGGTTTAGGGTTTAGAGTTTAGGATTGTTTAAGGTTTAGGGTTGTTTAGGGTATAGTGTTTAGGGTTAAAAGTTTAGGGTTGTTTAGGGTTTAGTGTTTAGGGTTTAGGGTTGTTTAAGGTTTAGTGTTTAAGGTTTAGGTTTTAGGGTTGTTTTGGGTTTAGTGTTTAGTGTTGTTTAGGGTATAGTGTTAATGGTTTAGGGTTTAGGGTTATTTAGGGTTTAGTGTTTACGGTTTAGGGTATAGGGTTGTTTAGGGTTTAGTGTTTAGGGTTGTTTATGGTTTAGTGATTAGGGTTGTTTAGGGTTGTTTAGAGGTTAGTGTTTAGGGTTATTCAGGGTCAATGATTTAGGGTTGTTCAGGGTTTAGGATTTATGGTTGTTCAGGGTTTAGGATTTAGGGATTAAGGTTAAGGGGTTAGGGTTAGGGTTAGGGTTAGGGTTAGGGTTAGGGTTAGGGTTAGGTTTAGGGTTAAGGTTAGGGTTAGGGTTAGGGTTAGGGTTATGGTTAGTGTTAGGATTAGGGTTAGGGTTAGGGTCAGGGTTAGGTTTAGGGTTAGGGTTAGGGTTAGGGTTAGATTTAGGGTCAGGTTTAGGTTTATTGTTAGATTTAGGGTTTAGGGTTTAAGGTTTATGGTTTAGGATTGTTTAAGGTTTAGGGTGGATTAGGTTTAGGGTTTAGAGTTTAGTGTTATAGTTACGGTTAGTGTTAGGGTTAGGGTTAGGGTTAGGGTTAGGTTTAGGGTTAGGGTAATTGTTATGGTTATGGTTAGGGTTAGGGTTAGGATAAGGGTTAGGTGTTAGTGTTAGGGTTAGGGTTAGAGTTAGGGTTAGGGTTAGGTTAGGGTTAGGGTTAGGTTTAGGGTTAGGGTTAGGGGTTAGGGTTAGTGTTAGTGTTAGGGTTATTATTAGGGGGTTAGCTTTATGTTTAGGATTATTTTTAGGGTTAGAATTAGAAATAGGGTTAGTGTTAGGATTAGGGTCAGGGTTAGGTTTAGGGTTAGGGTTAGGGTTAGGGTTAGGGTTAGGTTCAGGGAGGGTTTAGGGTTAGGGTTATGGTTAGGGTTAGATTTAGGGTTA
>NC_137985.1:17500-22500 GCF_963924665.1 Micromys minutus | reverse complement strand
TAGGGTTAGGGTTAGGGTTAGGGTTAGGTATAGGGGTTAGGGTTAGTGTTATGGTTAGGGTTATTATTATGGGGTTAGGTTTATGTTTAGGATTAGTGTTAGGGTTAGAATTAGAAATAGGGTTAGTGTTAGGATTAGGGTCAGGGTTAGGTTTAGGGTTAGGGTTAGGGTTAGGGTTAGGGTTAGGGTCAGGGAGGGTTTAGGGTTAGGGTTAGGGTTAGGGTTAGATTTAGGGTTAGGTTTAGGTTTATTGTTAGATTTAGGATTTAGGGTCTAAGGTTTATGGTTTAGGATTGTTTAAGGTTTAGGGTGGATTAGGTTTAGGGTTTAGAGTTTAGTGTTATGGTTACGGTTAGGGTTAGGGTTAGGGTTAGGTTTAGGTTTAGGGTTAGAGTTAGGGTTAGGGTAAGGGTTAGGGGTTAGGGTTAGGGTTATGGTTATTGTTAGGTTTAGGGTTTAGGGTTTAGTGTTTAGGGTTTAAGGTTTAGGGTTTAGGATTGTTTAAGATTTAGGGTGGTTTAGGTTAAGGGTTTAGGGTTTAGAGTTTAGGATTGTTTAAGGTTTAGGGTTGTTTAGGGTATAGTGTTTAGGGTTAAAAGTTTAGGGATGTTTAGGGTTTAGTGTTTAGGGTTTAGGGTTGTTTAAGGTTTAGTGTTTAAGGTTTAGGTTTTAGGGTTGTTTTGGGTTTAGTGTTTAGTGTTGTTTAGGGTATAGTGTTAATGGTTTAGGGTTTAGGGTTATTTAGGGTTTAGTGTTTAAGGTTTAGGGTATAGGGTTGTTTAGGGTTTAGTGTTTAGGTTTGTTTATGGTTTAGTGATTAGGGTTGTTTAGGGTTGTTTAGATGTTAGTGTTTAGGGTTATTCAGGGTTTATGATTTAGGGTTGTTCAGGGTTTAGGATTTATGGTTGTTCAGGGTTTAGGATTTAGGGATTAAGGTTAAGGGGTTAGGGTTAGGGTTAGGGTTAGGGTTAGGGTTAGGGTTAGGGTTAGGGTTAGGGTTAGGGTTAAGGTTAGGGTTAGGGTTAGGGTTAGGGTTATGGTTAGTGTTAGGATTAGGGTTAGGGTTAGGGTCAGGGTTAGGTTTAAGGTTAGGGTTAGGGTTAGGGTTAGATTTAGGGTCAGGTTTAGGTTTATTGTTAGATTTAGAATTTAGGGTTTAAGGTTTTTGGTTTAGGATTGTTTAAGGTTTAGGGTGGATTAGGTTTAGGGTTTAGAGTTTAGTGTTATGGTTACAGTTAGTGTTAGGGTTAGGGTTAGGGTTAGGGTTAGGTTAGGGTTAGGGTTAGGTTTAGGGTTAGGGTTAGGGGTTACTGTTAGTGTTAGGGTTAGGGTTATTATTAGGGGGTTAGGTTTACGTTTAGGATTATTGTTAGGGTTAGAATTAGAAATAGGGTTAATATTAGGATTAGGGTCAGGGTTAGGTTTAGGGTTAGGGTTAGGGTTAGGGTTAGGGTTAGGGTCAGGGAGTGTTTAGGGTTAGGGTTAGGGTTAGGGTTAGATTTAGGGTTAGGTTTAGGTTTATTGTTAGATTTAGGATTTAGGGTCTAAGGTTTATGGTTTAGGATTGTTTAAGGTTTAGGGTGGATTAGGTTTAGGGTTTAGAGTTTAGTGTTATGGTTACGGTTAGGGTTAGGGTTAGGGTTAGGGTTAGGGTTAGGATTAGGGTTAAGGTTAGGGTGAGGATTAGGTTTAGGGTTAGGGTTAGGGTTAGGGTTAGGGTTAGGGTTAGGGTTAGGTTTAGGGTTAGTGTTAGGATTAGGGTTAGAGTTAGGGTTAGGGTAAGGGTTAGGGGTTAGGGTTAGGGTTATGGTTATTGTTAGGTTTAGGGTTTAGGGTTTAGTGTTTAGGGTTTAAGGTTTAGGGTTTAGGATTGTTTAAGATTTAGGGTGGTTTAGGTTAAGGGTTTAGGGTTTAGAGTTTAGGATTGTTTAAGGTTTAGGGTTGTTTAGGGTATAGTGTTTAGGGTTAAAAGTTTAGGGTTGTTTAGGATTTAGTGTTTAGGGTTTAGGGTTGTTTAAGGTTTAGTGTTTAAGGTTTAGGTTTTAGGGTTGTTTTGGGTTTAGTGTTTAGTGTTGTTTAGGGTATAGTGTTAATGGTTTAGGGTTTAGGTTTATTTAGGGTTTAGTGTTTAAGGTTTAGGGTATAGGGTTGTTTAGGGTTTAGTGTTTAGGGTTTTTTATGGTTTAGTGATTAGGGTTGTTTAGGGTTGTTTAGAGGTTAGTCTTTAGGGTTATTCAGGGTTTATGATTTAGGGTTGTTCAGGGTTTAGGATTTATGGTTGTTCAGGGTTTAGGATTTAGGGATTAAAGTTAAGGGGTTAGGGTTAGGGTTAGGGTTAGGGTTAGCATTAGGGTTAGAGTTAGGGTTAGAGTTAGGGTTATGGGGTTATGTTAGGCTTAAGGTTAGGGTTAGGGTTATGGGTTAAGGTTAGGGTTGGGGTTAGGGTTAGGTTTAGGTTTAGGGTTAGGGTTAGGGTTATGGTTATTCTTAGATTTATGGTTTAAAATTTAAGGTTTATGGTTTAAGGTTTAGGGTTTAGGATTGTTTAAGTTTTAGGGTGGTTTAGGTTTAGGGTATAGGGTTTATCGTTTAAGATTGTTTAATGGTTAGGGTTGTTTAGGTTTTAGCGTTTAGATTTGTTTAGGGTTTTTTAGGGTTGTTTATGATTTAGTGTTTAGGGTTTTTCAGGATTTATGATTTAGGATATTTTAGAGTTTAGGGTTTAACGTTGTATAGTGTTTTAGGGTTTAGGGTATAATATTTAGGGTTAAGGGTTTAGGGTGCTTTTGGAATTAGTGATTAGGGTTTTTCGGGGTTTAGGGTTTAGGATTTAGGTTATTAGGGTTAGTGTTAGCGTTAGGTTTAGGGTTAAGGTGAGGGTTAGGGTGAGGGTTAAGGTTAGGATTAGGGTTAAGGTGAGTTTTAGTGTTAGGGTAAGGGTTAGGGTTAGGGTTAGGGTTAGGGTTAGGGTTAGGGGTTAGGGTTAGGGTTAGTGTGAGGGGTTAGGGGTTAGTGTTAGGGTTAGGGTTAGGTTTAGGGTTAGGTTTAGTGTTAGGGTTATTATTAGGGGGTTACGTTTTAGTTTAGGATTAGTGTTAGGGTTAGAATTAGAAATAGGGTTAGTGTTAGGATTAGGGTCAGGGTTAGGTTTAGCGATATGGTTAGGGTTAGGGTTAAGGGTAGGGTTAGGGTTAGGGTTAGATTTAAAGTTTAGGGTTTAGTGTTAGGATTAGGGATAGTGTGAGGTTTAGGGTTAGGTTTAGGGTTAGGGTTAGGGTTAGTGTTTGGGTTATGATTAGTGTTATTATTAAGGTTAGGGTTAGGGTCAGGTTTAGGTTTAGGGTTAGGGTTAGGGTTAGGGATAGATTTAGGGTTAGGTTTAGGTTAATTGTTAGATTTAGGGTTTAGGGTTTAAGGTTTAAGGTTTAGGATTGTTTAAGGTTTAGGTTAGATTAGGTTTAGGGTTTAGAGTTTAGTATTATGGTTATGGTTAGGGTTAGGGTTAGGGTTAGAGTTAGGGTTAGGGTTAGGGTTAGGGTTAGGGTTAAGGTTAGGGTTAGTGTTAGAGTTAGGGTTATGGTTAGTGTTAGGATTAGGGTTAGGGTTAGGGTCAGGGTTAGGTTTAGGGTTAGGGATAGGGTTAGGGTTAGATTTAGGGTTAGGTTTAGATTTATTGTTAGATTTAGGGTTTAGGGTTTAAAGTTTATGGTTTAGGATTGTTTAAGGTTTATGGTGGATTAAGTTTAGGGTTTAGAGTTTAGTGTTATGGTTACGGTTAGGGTTAGGGTTAGGGTTAGGGATGGGGTTAGGGTTAGGGTTAGGTTTATGGTAATGGTTAGGTTTAGTTTTAGGGTTAGGGTTAGGGTTAGGGTATAAGTTAGGGGGTTAGTGTTAGGGTTTGGGTTAGGGTTAGGGTTAGGGTTAGGGTTAGGTTAGGGTTAGGGTTAGGGTTAGGGTTAGGGGTTAGGGTTAGTGTTAGGGTTAGGGTTATTATTAGGGGGTTAGGTTTAAGTTTAGGATTAGTGTTAGGGTTAGAATTAGAAATAGGGTTAGTGTTAGGATTAAGGTCAGGGTTAGGTTTAGGGTTAGGGTTAGGGTTAGGGTTAGGGTTAGGGTCAGGGTGGGTTTAGGGTTAGGGTTAGGGTTAGGGTTAGATTTAGGATTTAGGGTCTAAAGTTTATGGTTTAGGATTGTTTAAGGTTTAGGGTGGATTAGGTTTAGGGTTTAGAGTTTAGTGTTATGGTTACGGTTAGGGTTAGGGTTAGGGTTAGGGTTTGGATTAGGGTTAAGGTTGGAGTTAGGATTAGGTTTAGGGTTAGGGTTAGGGTTAGGGTTAGGGTTAGGGTTAGGGTTAGGGTTAGGATTAGGGTTAGGGTTAGGGTTAGGGTAAGGGTTAGGGTTTAGGGTTAGGGTTATGGTTATTGTTAGGTTTAGGGTTTAGGGTTTAGTGTTTAGGGTTTAAGGTTTAGGGTTTAGGATTGTTTAAGATTTAGGGTGGTTTAGGTTAAGGGTTTAGGGTTTAGAGTTTAGGATTGTTTAAGGTTTAGGGTTGTTTAGGGTATAGTGTTTAGGGTTAAAAGTTTAGGGTTGTTTAGGGTTTAGTGTTTAGGGTTTAGGGTTGTTTAAGGTTTAGTGTTTAAGGTTTAGGTTTTAGGGTTGTTTTGGGTTTAGTGTTTAGTGTTGTTTAGGGTATAGTGTTAATGGTTTAGGGTTTAGGGTTATTTAGGGTTTAGTGTTTAAGGTTTAGGGTATAGGGTTGTTTAGGGTTTAGTGTTTAGGGTTGTTTATGGTTTAGTGATTAGGGTTGTTTAGGGTTGTTTAGAGGTTAGTGTTTAGGGTTATTCAGGGTTTATGATTTAGGGTTGTTCAGGGTTTAGGATTTATGGTTGTTCAGGGTTCAGGATTTAGGGATTAAGGTTAAGGGGTTAGGGTTAGGGTTAGGGTTAGGGTTAGGGTTAGCATTAGGGTTAGAGTTAGGGTTAGAGTTAGGGTTATGGGGT
>NC_137985.1:0-12500 GCF_963924665.1 Micromys minutus | reverse complement strand
TAGGGTTAGGGTTAGGGTTAGGGTTAGGTTTAGTGTTAGGGTTACGTTTAGGGTTAGGGTTAGGGTTAGGATTAGGGTTAGGGTTATGGTAATTGTTAGGTTTAGGGTTTAAGGTTTAGGGTTTAGGATTGTTTAAGGTTTATCGTATCTTAAATTTAGGGTTTACAATTTAGTGTTAGGGTTATGGTTAGGGTTAGGGTTAGGGTTAGGGTTAGGTTTAGGGTTCAGGGTTTAGGGTTTAGGATTATTTAAGGTTTAGGGTAGATTAGGTTTAGGATTTAAAGTTTAGTTTTAGGGTTAGGGTTAGGTTTAGGGTTTAGGGTTTAGTGTTAGGATTAGGGTTAGGGTTAAAGTTAGGGTTAGGGTAAGGGTTAGGATTAGGTTTAGGGTTAGGGTTAGGGTTAGGGTTAGGGTTAGGGTTAGGATTAGGGTTAGGGTTAGGGTTAGGGTAAGGGTTAGGAGTTAGGGTTAGGGTTATGGTTATTGTTAGGTTTAGGGTTTAGGGTTTAGTGTTTAGGGTTTAAGGTTTAGGGTTTAGGATTGTTTAAGATTTAGGGTGGTTTAGGTTAAGGGTTTAGGATTTAGAGTTTAGGATTGTTTAAGGTTTAGGGTTGTTTAGGGTATAGTGTTTCGGGTTAAAAATTTAGGGTTGTTTAGGGTTTAGTGTTTAGGGTTTAGGGTTGTTTAAGGTTTAGTGTTTAAGGTTTAGGTTTTAGGGTTGTTTTGGGTTTAGTGTTTAGTGTTGTTTAGGGTATAGTGTTAATGGTTTAGGGTTTAGGGTTATTTAGGGTTTAGTGTTTAAGGTTTAGGGTATAGGTTTGTTTAGGGTTTAGTGTTTAGGGTTGTTTATGGTTTAGTGATTAGGGTTGTTTAGGGTTGTTTAGAGGTTAGTGTTTAGGGTTATTCAGGGTTTATGATTTAGGGTTGTTCAGGGTTTAGGATTTATGGTTGTTCAGGGTTTAGGATTTAGGGATTAAGGTTAAGGGGTCAGGGTTAGGGTTAAGGTTAGGGTTAGGGTTAGTGTTGGTGTTAGGGTTAGGGTTAGGGTTAGGGTTAAGGTTAGGGTTAGGGTTAGGGTTAGGGTTATGGTTAGTGTTAGGATTAGGGTTACGGTTAGGGTCAGGGTTAGGTTTAGGGTTAGGGTTAGGGTTAGATTTAGGGTCAGGTTTAGGTTTATTGTTAGATTTAGGGTTTAGGGTTTAAGGTTTATGGTTTAGGATTGTTTAAGGTTTAGGGTGGATTAGTTTTAGTGTTTAGAGTTTAGTGTTATGGTTACGGTTAGTGTTAGGGTTAGGGTTAGGGTTAGGGTTAGGGTAATGGATAGGGTTAGGGTTAGGGTTAGGGTTAGTGTTTGGGGTTAGGGGTTAGGGTTAGGTTTAGGGTTAGGGTTAGGGTTAGAGTTAGGGTGAGGGTTAGGGTTAGGGTTATGTGGTTATGTTAGGCTTAAGGTTAGGGTTAGGCTTATGGGGTTAAGGTTAGAGTTGGGGTTAGGGTTAGGTTTAGGTTTAGGGTTACGGTTAGGGTTATGGTTATTCTTAGATTTATGGTTTAAAATTTAGGGTTTATGGTTTAAGGTTTAGGGTTTAGGATTGTTTAAGTTTTAGGGTGGTTTAGGTTTAGGGTATAGGGTTTAGCGTTTAAGATTTTTTAATGTTTAGGGTTGTTTATGTTTTAGCGTTTAGAGTTGTTTAGGTTTTTTTAGGGTTGTTTATGATTTAGTGTTTAGGGTTGTTCAGGATTTATGATTTAGGATATTTTAAGGTTTAGGGTTTAAGGTTGTATAGTGTTTTAGGGTTTAGGCTATAATGTTTAGGGTTAAGAGTTTAGGGTTGTTTAGGGTATAGTGTTAATGGTTTTAGGGTTTAGGCTTGTTTAGGGTTTAGTGTTTAGGGTTTTGGGTTTAGGGTTTTTTAGCGTTTAGTGTTTAGAGTTTAGGGTTTAGGGTGCTTTTGGAATTAGTGTTTAGGGTTTTTCTGGGTTTAGGGTTTAGGATTTAGGTTTTAGGGTTAGGTTTAGGGTTAGGGTGAGGGTTAGGGTGAGGGTTAAGATTAGGGTTCGGGTTAAGGTTATTGTTAGTGTTAGGATAAGGGTTAGGGTTAGGGATAGGGTTAGGGTTAGGGTTAGGGTTAGGGTTAGGGTTAGGGTTAGGGTTAGGGTTAGGGTTTAGGGTTAGGGTTAGTGTTAGGGGTTAGGGATAGTGTTAGGGTTATGGTTAGGGTTAGCGTTAGGGTTAGGGATAGGGTAGGTGTGAGGTTTAGGGTTAGGGTTAGGTTTAGGGTTAAGGTTAGTCTTTGTTTGGGTTATGGTTATTGTTAGGATTAGGCTTTGGATTAGGGTCAGGGGTAGGGTTAGGTTTACGGTTAGGGTTAGTGTTAGATTTAGGGTTAGGTTTAGGTTTATTGTTAGATTTAGGGTTTAGGGTTTAAGGTTTATGGTTTAGGATTGCTTAAGGTTTAGGGTGGATTAGGTTTAGGGTTTAGAGTTTAGTGTTATGGTTATGATTAGGGTTAGGGTTAGGGTTAGGGTTAGGGTTAGGGTTAGGGTTAGGGTTAGGGTTAGGGTTAGGGTTAGGTTTAGGGTTAGTTTTAGGGTTAGGGATAGAGTTACGGTTAGGGTTAGGGTTAGAGTTATTGTTAGGGTTAGGGTTAGGGTTAAGGTTAGGGTTGGGGGGGTTAGGGTTTAGGTTAGGGTTAGGGTTATGGTTAGGGTTAGGGTTAGGGTTAGGGTTAGGATTAGGTTTAGGGTTAGGGTTATTATTAGAAAGTTAGGTTTAAATTTAGGATTAGTGTTAGGGTTAGAATTAGAAATAGGGTTAGTGTTAGGATTAGGGTCAGGGTTAGGTTTAGGGATAGGGTTAGGGTTAGGGTTAGGGGTAGGGTTAGGGTTAGGGTTAGATTTAAAATTTAAGGTTTAGTGTTAGGATTAGGGTTAGTGTGAGTTTAAGGGTTAGGGTTATTGTTAGTGTTTGGGTTATGGTTAGTGTTAGGATTAGGTTTAGGGTTAGGGTTAGGGTTAGGGTTAGATTTAGGGTTAGGTTTAGGTTTATTGTTAGATTTAGGGTTTAGGGTTTAAGGTTTGTGGTTTAGGATTGTTTAAGGTTTAGGGTGGATTAGGTTTAGGGTTTAGAGTTTAGTGTTATGGTTACGGTTAGGGTTAAGGTTAGGTTTAGGGTTAGGGTTTGGGTTAGGGTTAGGGTTAGGTTTAGGGTTAGGGTTATGGTTAGGGTTAAGGTTAGGGTTAGGGTTAGGGTTAGGGTTATGGTTAGTGTTAGGATTAGGGTTAGGGTTAAGGTCAGGGTTAGGTTTACGGTTAGGGTTAGGGTTAGGGATAGATTTAGGATTAGTTTTAGGTTTATTGTTAGATTTAGGGTTTAGGGTTTAAGGTTTATGGTTTAGGATTTTTTAAGGTTTAGGGTGGATTAGGTTTAGGGTTTAGAGTTTAGTGTTATGGTTAAGGTTAAGGTTAGGGTTAGGGTTAGGGTTAGGGTTAAGGTTAGGGTTAGGGTTAGTGTTACGGTTAGGGTTAGGGTTAGGGTTACGGTTAGGGTTAGGGTTAGGGTTAGGGTAAGGGCTATGATTATGTTTATTGTTAGGTTTAGGGTTAGGGTTAGGGTTAAGGTTAGGTTTAGGGTTAGGGTTAGGTTTATGGTTAGGCTTAAGGTTAGGGTTAGGTTTAGGGTTAGGGTTACGGTTAGGGTTTGGTTTAGGGTTAGGGTTAGGGTTAGGGTAAGGGTTAGGGTTAGCTTTATTGTTGGGTTTAGGATTTAGTGTTTAGGGTCTAAGGTTTTGGGTTTAGGATTGTTTAAGGTTTAGGGTAGATTAGGTTTATGGTTTAGAGTTTAGTGTTAAGGTTAGGGTTAGGTTTAGGGTTTAGGGTTTAGTGTTCGGATTAGGGTTAGGGTTAGGGTTAGGTTTAGAGTTACGTTTAGGGTCATGGATATTGTTAGGTTTAGGGTTTAGGGTTTAGGGTAAAGGTTTAGGATTTAGGATTGATTAAGGTTTAAGGTGGATTATTTTTAGGGCTTAGTGTTTTGTGTTTGGGATATCGTTAGGGTTAGGTTTAGGGTTTAGGAATTACTGTTAGGGTTAGGGTTAGGGTTACGGTTAAGGTTAGTGTTAGGTTTAGGGTTAGGGTTAGGGTTAGGTTTAGGTTTATTGTTATGATTAGGGTTAGAGTTAGGATTAGGGTTAGGGTTAGGGTTAAGGTTAGGGTCAGGTTTAGGGTTAGGGTTAGGGTTAGGATTAGGTTTAGTGTTAGTGTTAGGTTTAGGGTTAGGGTTAGGGTTAGGGTTAGGTTTAGTGTTAGGGTTACGTTTAGGGTTAGGGTTAGGGTTAGGATTAGGGTTAGGGTTATGGTAATTGTTATGTTTAGGGTTTAAGGTTTAGGGTTTAGGATTGTTTAAGTTTTATCGTAACTTAAATTTAGGGTTTACAATTTAGTGTTAAGGTTATGGTTAGTGTTAGGGTTAGGGTTAGGGTTAGGTTTAGGGTTCAGGGTTTAGGGTTTAGGATTGTTTAAGGTTTAGGGTAGATTAGGTTTAGGATTTAAAGTTTAGTTTTAGGGTTAGGGTTAGGTTTAGGGTTTAGGGTTTAGTGTTAGGATTAGGGTTAGGGTTAAAGTTAGGGTTAGGGTAAGGGTTAGGATTAGGTTTAGGGTTAGGGTTAGGCTTAGGGTTAGGGTTAGGGTTAGTTTTAGGGTTAGGGTTAGGGTTAGGGTAAGGGTTAGGCGTTAGGGTTAGGGATATGGTTATTGTTAGGTTTAGGGTTTAGGGTTTAGTGTTTAGGGTTTAAGGTTTAGGGTTTAGGATTGTTTAAGATTTAGGGTGGTTTAGGTTAAGGCTTTAGGGTTTAGAGTTTTGGATTGTTTAAGGTTTAGGGTTGTTTAGGGTATAGTGTTTAGGGTTAAAAGTTTAGGGTTGTTTAGGGTTTAGTGTTTAGGGTTTAGGGTTGTTTAAGGTTTAGTGTTTAAGGTTTAGGTTTTAGGGTTGTTTTGGGTTTAGTGTTTAGTGTTGTAAAAAGTATAGTGTTAATGGTTTCGGGTTTAGGGTTATTTAGGTGTTAGTGTTTAAGGTTTAGGGTATAGGGTTGTTTAGGGTTTAGTGTTTAGGGTTGTTTATGGTTTAGTGATTAGGGTTGTTTAGGGTTGTTTAGAGGTTAGTGTTTAGGGTTATTCAGGGTTTATGATTTAGGGTTGTTCAGGGTTTAGGATTTATGGTTGTTCAGGGTTTAGGATTTAGGGATTAAGGTTAAGGGGTTAGGGTTAGGGTTAGGGTTAAAGTTAGGGTTAGGGTTAGGGTTAGGGTTAGGGTTAGGGTTAAGGTTAGGGTTAGGGTTAGGGTTAAGGTTATGGTTAGTGTTAGGATTAGGGTTACGGTTAGGGTCAGGGTTAGGTTTAGGGTTAGGGTTAGGGTTAGGGTTAGATTTAGGGTCAGGTTTAGGTTTATTGTTAGATTTAGGGTTTAGGTTTTAAGGTTTATGGTTTAGGATTGTTTAAAGTTTAGGGTGGATTAGGTTTAGGGTTTAGAGTTTAGTGTTATGGTTACGGTTAGTGTTAGGGTTAGGGTTAGGGTTAGGGTTAGGGTTAGGTTAGGGTTAGGGTTAGGGTTAGGGTTAGCGTTAGCGTTAGGGTTAGGTTTAGGGTTAGGGTTAGGGTTAGCTTTAGGGATAGGGTTAGGGTTAGGGTAAGGGTTAGGGTTAGAGTTAGAGTTAGGCTTAGTGTTAGGTTTAGGGTTATGGTTAGGGTTAGGTTAGGGTTAGGGATAGGGTTAGGGTTAGGTTAGGGTTAGGGTTAGGGTTAGGGTTAGAGTTTAGGGTTTAGTGTTTAGGGTTTAAGGTTTAGGGTTTAGGATTGTTTAAGATTTAGGGTGGTTTAGGTTAAGGGTTTAGGGTTTAGAGTTTAGGATTGTTTAAGGTTTAGGGTTGTTTAGGGTATAGTGTTTAGGTTTAAAAGTTTAGGGTTGTTTAGGGTTTAGTGTTTAGGGTTTAGGGTTGTTTAAGGTTTAGTGTTTAAGGTTTAGGTTTTAGGGTTGTTTTGGGTTTAGTGTTTAGTGTTGTTTAGGGTATAGTGTTAATGGTTTAGGGTTTAGGGTTATTTAGGGTTTAGTGTTTAAGGTTTAGGGTATAGGGTTGTTTAGGGTTTAGTGTTTAGGGTTGTTTATGGTTTAGTGATTAGGGTTGTTTAGGGTTGTTTAGAGGTTAGTGTTTAGGGTTATTCAGGGTTTATGATTTAGGGTTGTTCAGGGTTTAGGATTTAAAGTTGTTCAGGGTTCAGGATTTAGGGATTAAGGTTAAGGGGTTAAGGTTAGGGTTAGGGTTAGGGTTAGATTTAGGGTTAGAGTTAGGGTTAGAGTTAAGGTTATGGGGTTATGTTAGGCTTAAGGTTAGGGTTAGGGTTATGGGGTTAAAGTTAGGGTTGGGGTTAGGGTTAGGTTTAGGTTTAGGGTTAGGGTTAGGGTTATGGTTATTCTTAGACTTATGGTTTAAAATTTAGGGTTTATGGTTTAAGGTTTAGGGTTTAGGATTGTTTAAGTTTTAGGGTGGTTTAGGTTTAGGGTATAGGGTTTAGCGTTTAAGATTGTTTAATGTTTAGGGTTGTTTAGGTTTTAGCGTTTAGAGTTGTTTAGGGTTTTTTAGGGTTGTTTATGATTTAGTGTTTAGGCTTTTTCAGGATTTATGATTTAGGATATTTTAAGGTTTAGGGTTTAAGGTTGTATATTGTTTTAGGGTTTAGGGTATAATGTTTAGGGTTAAGGGTTTAGAGTTTTTTAGGGTATAGTGTTAATGGTTTTAGGGTTTAGGCTTGTTTAGTGTTTAGAGTTTAGGGTTTAGGGTTTAAGGTTTTTTAGCGTTTAGTGTTTATAGTTTAGGGTTTAGGGTGCTTTTGGAATTAGTGTTTAGGGTTTTTCGGGGTTTAGGGTTTAGGATTTAGGGTGTTAGGGTTAGTGTTAGGGTTAGGTTTATGGTTAAGGTGAGGGTTAGGGTGAGGGTTAAGTTTAGGGTTAGGGTTAAGGTTAGTGTTAGTGTTAGAATAAGGGTTAGTGTTAGGGCTAGTGTTAGGGTTAGGGTTAGGGTTAGGGTTAAGGTTAGTGTTAGGGTTAGGGTTAGGGTTAGGGGTTTTGGTTAGGGTTAGTTTTAGGGGTTAGGGGTTAGTGTTAGGGTTAGGGTTAGGGTTAGGGTTAGGGTTAGGTTTAGTGTTAGGGTTATTATTAGGGGATTTGGTTTTAGTTTAGGATTAGTGTTAGGGTTAGAACTAGAAATAGGGTTAGTGTTAGGATTAGGGTCAGGGTTAGGTTTAGAAATATGGTTAGGGTTAGGGTTAAGGGTAGGTTTAGGGTTAGGGTTAGATTTAAAGTTTAGGGTTTAGTGTTAGGATTAGGGATAGTGTGAGGTTTAGGGTTAGGTTTAGGGTTAGGGTTATGGTTAGTGTTAGGATTAGGGTTAGGGTTAGGGTCAGGGTTAGGTTTAGGGTTAGGGATAGGGTTAGGGTTAGATTTAGGGTTAGGTTTAGGTTTATTGTTAGATTTAGGGTTTAGGGTTTAAGGTTATGGTTTAGGATTGTTTAAGTTTTAGGGTGAATTAGGTTTATGGTTTAGAGTTTAGTGTTATGGTTACGGTTAGGGTTATGTTATGGTTAGGGTTATGGTAAGGGTTAGGTTTAGGGTTAGGGTTAGGGTCAGGGTAAAAGTTAGGAGGTTAGTGTTAGGGTTTGTGTTAGGGTTAGGGTTAGGGATAGGGTTAGGTTAGGGTTAGGGTTAGGGGTTAGGGTTAGTGTTAGGGTTAGGGTTATTATTAGGGGGTTAGGTTTAAGTTTAGGATTAGTGTTAGGGTTAGAATTAGAAATAGGGTTAGTGTTAGGATTAGGGTCAGGGTTAGGTTTAGGGTTAGGGTTAGGGTTAGGGTTAGGGTCAGGGAGGGTTTAGGGTTAGGATTAGGGTTAGGGTTAGATTTAGGGTTAGGTTTAGGTTTATTGTTAGATTTAGGATTTAGGGTCTAAGGTTTATGGTTTAGGATTGTTTAAGTTTTAGGGTGGTTTAGGTTTAGGGTATAGGGTTTAGCGTTTAAGATTGTTTAATGTTTAGGGTTGTTTAGGTTTTAGCGTTTAGAGTTGTTTAGGGTTTTTTAGGGTTGTTTATGATTTAGTGTTTAGGGTTGTTCAGGATTTATGATTTAGGATATTTTAAGGTTTAGGTTTTAAGGTTGTATAGTGTTTTAGGGTTTAGGGTATAATGTTTAGGGTTAAGGGTTTAGGGTTGTTTAGGGTATAGTGTTAATGGTTTTAGGGTTTAGGCTTGTTTAGGGTTTAGTGTTTAGGGTTTAGGGTTTAGGGTTTTTTAGCGTTTAGTGTTTATACTTTAGGGTTTAGGGTGCTTTTGGAATTAGTGTTTAGGGTTTTTCGGGGTTTAGGGTTTAGGGTTTAGGGTGTTAGGGTTAGTGTTAGGGTTAGGTTTAGGGTTAAGGTGAGGGTTAGGGTGACGGTTAAGGTTAGGGTTAGGGTTAAGGTTAGTGTTAGTGTTAGGGTAAGGGTTAGGGTTAGGGATAGGTTTAGGGTTAGGGTTAGGGTTAGGGTTAGGGTTATGGTTAGGGTTAAGGTTAGGGTTAGTGTTAGGGTTAGGTTTATGGTTAGTGTTAGGATTGGGGTTAGGGTTAGGGATAGGTTTAGGGTTAGGGTTAGGGTTAGGGTTAGGGTTAGGAGTTAGGGTTAGGGTTAGTGTTAGGGGTTAGGGGTTAGTGTTAGGGTTAGGGTTAGTGTTAGGGTTAGGGTTAGGTTTAGTGTTAGGGTTATTATTAGTGGGTTAGGTTTTAGTTAAGGATTAGTGTTAGGGTTAGATTTAGAAATATAGTTAGTGTTAAGATTAGGGTCAGGGTTAGGTTTAGTGATAGGGTTAGGGTTAGGGTTAAGGGTAGGGTTAGGGTTAGGATTAGATTTAAAGTTTAGGGTTTAGTGTTAGGATTAGGGATAATGTGAGGTTTAGGGTTAGGTTTAGGGTTAGGGTTAGGGTTAGTGTTAGGATTAGGGTTAGGGTTAGGGTCAGGTTTAGGTTTAGGGTTAGGGTTAGGGTTAGGGGTAGATTTAGGGTTAGGTTTAGGTTTATTGTTAGATTTAGGGTTTAGGGTTTAAGGTTTATGGTTTAGGATTGTTTAAGGTTTAGGGTGGATTAGGTTTAGGGTTTAGAGTTTAGTATTATGGTTACGGTTAGGGTTAGGGTTAGGGTTAGAGTTAGGGTTAAGGTTAGGGTTAGGGTTAGGGTTATGGTTAGGGTTAAGATTAGGGTTAGTGTTTAGGGTTAGGGTTATGGTTAGTGTTAGGATTAGGGTTAGGGTTAGGGTCAGGGTTAGGTTTAGGGTTAGGGATAGGGTTAGGGTTAGATTTAGGGTTAGGTTTAGGTATATTGTTAGATTTAGGGTTTAGGGTTTAAGGTTTATAGTTTAGGATTGTTCAAGGTTTAGGGTGGATTAGGTTTAGGGTTTAGAGTTTAGTGTTATGGTTACGGTTTGGGTTAGGGTTAGGGATGGGGTTAGGGTTAGGGTTAGGTTTATGGTAAATATTAGGGTTAGGGTTAGGGTTAGGGTAAAAGTTAGGGGGTTAGTGTTAGGGTTTGGGTTAGGGTTAGGGTTAGGGTTAGGGTTAGGTTAGGGTTAGGATTAGGGTTAGGGGTTAGGGTTAGTGTTAGGGTTAGGGTTATTATTAGGGGGTTAGGGTTAAGTTTAGGATTAGTGTTAGGGTTAGAATTAGAAATAGGTTTAGTGTTAGGATTAGGGTCAGGGTTAGGTTTAGGGTTAGGGTTAGGGTTAGGGTTAGGGTTAGGGTCAGGGAGGGTTTAGGGTTAGGGTTAGATTTAGGGTTAGGTTTAGGTTAAATGTTAGATTTAGGGTTTAGGGTCTACGGTTTATGATTTAGGATTGTTTAAGGTTTAGGGTGGATTAGGTTTAGGGTTTAGAGTTTAGTGTTATGGTTACGGTTATGGTTAGGGTTAGGGTTAGGGTTAGGATTAGGGTTAAGGTTAGGGTTAGGGTTAGGGTTAGGTTTAGGGTTAGGGTTAGGGTTAGGGTAAGGGTTAGGTTTTAGGGTTAGGGTTAGGGTTAAGGTTAGGGTTAGGGTTAAGGTTAGGGTTAGGGTTAGGGTTAGGGTTAGGGTTAGGGTTAGGGTAAGGTTAGGGTTAGGGTTAGGGTTAGGGTTAGGGTTAGGGTTAGGGTTAGGTTTAGGGTTAGGGATAGGGTTAGGGTTAGATTTAGGGTTAGGTTTAGGTTTATTGTTAGATTTAGGGTTTAGGGTTTAAGGTTATGGTTTAGGATTGTTTAAGTTTTAGGGTGAATTAGGTTTATGGTTTAGAGTTTAGTGTTATGGTTACGGTTAGGGTTATGTTATGGTTAGGGTTATGGTAAGGGTTAGGTTTAGGGTTAGGGTTAGGGTCAGGGTAAAAGTTAGGAGGTTAGTGTTAGGGTTTGTGTTAGGGTTAGGGTTAGGGATAGGGTTAGGTAAGGTTAGGGTTAGGGGTTAGGGTTAGTGTTAGGGTTAGGGTTATTATTAGGGGGTTAGGTTTAAGTTTAGGATTAGTGTTAGGGTTAGAATTAGAAATAGGGTTAGTGTTAGGATTAGGGTCAGGGTTAGGTTTAGGGTTAGGGTTAGGGTTAGGGTTAGGGTCAGGGAGGGTTTAGGGTTAGGATTAGGGTTAGGGTTAGATTTAGGGTTAGGTTTAGGTTTATTGTTAGATTTAGGATTTAGGGTCTAAGGTTTATGGTTTAGGATTGTTTAAGTTTTAGGGTCTTTAGGTTTAGGGTATAGGGTTTAGCGTTTAAGATTGTTTAATGTTTAGGGTTATTTAGGTTTTAGCGTTTAGAGTTGTTTAGGGTTTTTTAGGGTTGTTTATGATTTAGTGTTTAGGGTTGTTCAGGATTTATGATTTAGGATATTTTAAGGTTTAGGTTTTAAGGTTGTATAGTGTTTTAGGGTTTAGGGTATAATGTTTAGGGTTAAGGGTTTAGGGTTGTTTAGGGTATAGTGTTAATGGTTTTAGGGTTTAGGCTTGTTTAGGGTTTAGTGTTTAGGGTTTAGGGTTTAGGGTTTTTTAGCGTTTAGTGTTTATACTTTAGGGTTTAGGGTGCTTTTGGAATTAGTGTTTAGGGTTTTTCGGGGTTTAGGGTTTAGGGTTTAGGGTGTTAGGGTTAGTGTTAGGGTTAGGTTTAGGGTTAAGGTGAGGGTTAGGGTGACGTTTAAGGTTAGGGTTAGGGTTAAGGTTAGTGTTAGTGTTAGGGTAAGGGTTAGGGTTAGGGATAGGTTTAGGGTTAGGGTTAGGGTTAGGGTTAGAGTTAGGAGTTAGGGTTAGGGTTAATGTTAGGTGTTAGGGGTTAGTGTTAGGGTTTGGGTTAGTGTTAGGGTTAGGGTTAGGTTTAGTGTTAGGGTTATTATTAGGGGGTTAGGTTTTAGTTAAGGATTAGTGTTAGGGTTAGAATTAGAAATATAGTTAGTGTTAAGATTAGGGTCAGGGTTAGGTTTAGGGATAGGGTTAGGGTTAGGGTTAAGGGTAGGGTTAGGGTTAGGATTAGATTTAAAGTTTAGGGTTTAGTGTTAGGATTAGGGATAGTGTGAGGTTTAGGGTTAGGTTTAGGGTTAGGGTTAGGGTTAGTGTTAGGATTAGGGTTAGGGATAGGGTCAGGTTTAGGTTTAGGGTTAGGGTTAGGGTTAGGGTTAGATTTAGGGTTAGGTTTAGGTTTATTGTTAGATTTAGGGTTTAGGGTTTAAGGTTTATGGTTTAGGATTGTTTAAGGTTTAGGGTGGATTAGGTTTAGGGTTTAGAGTTTAGTATTATGGTTACGGTTAGGGTTAGGGTTAGGGTTAGAGTTAGGGTTAGGGTTAGGGTTAGGGTTAGGGTTAGGGTTATGGTTAGGGTTAAGGTTAGGGTTAGTGTTAGGGTTAGGTTTATGGTTAGTGTTAGGATTGGGGTTAGGGTTAGGGATAGGTTTAGGGTTAGGGTTAGGGTTAGGGTTAGGGTTAGGAGTTAGGGTTAGGGTTAGTGTTAGGGGTTAGGGGTTAGTGTTAGGGTTAGGGTTAGTGTTAGGGTTAGGGTTAGGTTTAGTGTTAGGGTTATTATTAGTGGGTTAGGTTTTAGTTAAGGATTAGTGTTAGGGTTAGATTTAGAAATATAGTTAGTGTTAAGATTAGGGTCAGGGTTAGGTTTAGGGATAGGGTTAGGGTTAGGGTTAAGGGTAGGGTTAGGGTTAGGATTAGATTTAAAGTTTAGGGTTTAGTGTTAGGATTAGGGATAATGTGAGGTTTAGGGTTAGGTTTAGGGTTAGGGTTAGGGTTAGTGTTAGGATTAGGGTTAGGGTTATGGTCAGGTTTAGGTTTAGGTTTAGGGTTAGGGTTAGGGGTAGATTTAGGGTTAGGTTTAGGTTTATTGTTAGATTTAGGGTTTAGGGTTTAAGGTTTATGGTTTAGGATTGTTTAAGGTTTAGGGTGGATTAGGTTTAGGGTTTAGAGTTTAGTATTATGGTTACGGTTAG
>NC_137984.1:58835134-58878963 GCF_963924665.1 Micromys minutus | reverse complement strand
TCTGAGCACTGTTTCTAAGTCAACAAGAACCCATCTTATAGATGAAGCTGTATTAGACTCTGTAAAGATCTTCAGTGTGAAACTTCGTTAAGCTGTATTATAGTCAGGGAGCTGAAGTTAATTGTTATCAGAAAACTTTTTCCAAAATTGTGCTGTGCTAATGAAAAATTGATGTAGGCCAGACTCTAGAAGTCCTGGTCTAATGCCGGTTACAATAAAACTGCGTAAGATGAGTTTCCAGTTTCATTCTCACCTCACCCTTCTGCTTTTTTTTCCTGCTGGCTATAAAGCCTGTAGGGAAGTCACCACAGTTGAAGAGAATGACTTTCCTTAACAGAGGATTGGTCATTAATCAAGGATATACCAGGAGCTATGCTGCCCTTAGATCTCCAGACAAGCTTTAGGATTCTAGGTTCAGTCCCTATTACTGTTTTTTTTGGGGGGGGGTTCTTTTGAGGGAGGAGGTGGTTTGTTTTGTTTTGAGGTGGGAAGAGACATTTGAATGGTATGTCTTGCCCTATTCAGCAGTTTTAAAGCATATTGTGGGAAGATACTTGTATTTGTGTATCATGTGATAGGAGTCACACAAAAACTAGACAGTACTGCTTGCCTATGTTTGTCGGACTCTTCAGTGGTAAATACTTGGCTTGTTATATGAAAGATTGGGTGCTGTTACTAACAGAAAACAGATGGGCTCTAATTAGCCCTGAAGGATCTGGTGCTTACAAGAATGAGCTAGTTGCATTTAGAATATATGAAGTCATGTCAGAATGCCCTGAGCCCCATGAGCCCAGGTAAGGGTGAGCATAAATTTCATATTCTACCTAAGTTGCATTCCGCGGTGTGAAAGCCAGACAGGAAGAGCCTGAAGAAGCAACTCCTTCCCACCTTGTCAGCTTCTAGTCTCCAAGGAAAATAAGGCTGTCCCAGTGCAGGTGACTGCACACACTCAGGTGCTCACTGTCACCTTGTACCCAATTCCATGTTCTTCAGGTTAGACTTGTTCCTGTCATCCCACCAGTGCCAGGAGGAGCACTAGCTGGCCTGTTTAGGCCAACCTACTTTCCCTCTGTCTAGAGCTCGTGTTCTGTAGACCCCGCTGATTCTTATCTTTGCTCCCAGCTCCTTCACCAGTCTGCCTGGGTAGCTCTGCTTTCTCACATGAACTCACCGTTATCACTCAGCTTTCTATGGCTTCCTGAGGCTGCCAAGGTCAGCATACACCAAGGCAGCCTGAGAAGGGGTGCGGATCTGTTTCTGGTCATTGAGAAGCCCCATCTGGTCCATAATCTGGTTGTCTCCTCCCACCAAAAATAATTAGAAGCATTCTCCTGAGCCCAGTGAAGTTCTAGGTGTACCTGAACTTGCTATCCTCTGGGGTAGAAAGGACAGAACCAGACTCAGGCTGCTAACCAATAAGCCACTGGCTGAAGAGAACCAGGCTGTGCCTAGCAAAGAGCAGCTGGACATCTTAGTGAGGTTGGGGTAAAGAGGGAACACACACACAGGACCCAAGCCTTTTCTCTGAACTGCATCCACGGAGCTGCACTCGGGAGCACGGACTTACCATTAACTCCCTGTTCCATCCACCTGAGCTTGAGCTCAGTGGCCACCTCTCTAGTCTGTCCATGTATGATGTCCAGAGCAGCACATGGGAAACTAATCAGTGAGAAGAGCAGCCCTAAGACATAGACAGTGGTCGGTTCTGAGGTGCACAGAACTGAACAGCATCTGTGAGCAGACAGGGTCAGAAGTGTCTTAGTCACACACCTCCACCTGTGGGAAGGTACCCATTAGCCCAAGCTTACCTTCTTTGTGTGCTTCCGTTCCCTTCAGCTTCCAGGCAAAGAACATGGCTTTGGGATGTGAGTCTTTCTCCCAGATCAGCTGCTTTACACTATTTTTTTTTCTTCTGTTGCCTTGTTTTTTGCAGCCTATGCAGCACAGGCTGGCCAAGTCTTTTGTTTTGTCACACGTGTCCTGACTCTTGGGAGCACCACAACAGAGGGCAAAGTCATACTTGGGCATTCCCTTTGAAAGGTCTGGGGCTGAGGAAGAGCCAGTCATTGGTACTGGGCCATGGAAATGGTCACTGTTCCTTTGGCCAGAAAAGTTTATCTTCACTTAAAAATCAAAATTTTGATGCACACTTCAAGAAAATCTATTTTTCTCTTTTCTTCCCTGTTGTTGTAGGTTCCTGAAGGCTTCAAAGGAAATCTGATATGAGAGGCTCAATGGCCCCGGGGTGAAGATGAGGCTGAGGCAGAAGTGTCTGTCAACACAAAAGTCACATTTTCTGGCAGGTGGAACTCTGGGAAGCTGCTGCCCCCAGGGCTTGAGCCAGAGAAGCCCATACATCTGGAAGTTGAGGGAGGGCCACTGTGGAGGGCTGAGGGCTTACCCTGGCTGCATTTCTGGAGCTTTCTTGTCACAGACCCACACTGCCAGCAAAGAACCAGTAACAGATAGGATTAAGCCTCCCCTCAGTGGCCCACTTCCTTCTGGCCATGTTGGAGACCTTTTATATTCTGTGGGAAGCCAAGTAAGTATGGAGGCTGCTGATCTGGGGCTGTTGTTTGGGGGTGTCTATTTCCTTGACTGTTACCCTCTGCCCAAGTCACTGTAAAGTAGGAGCTGTGTCGTCCAGGTATGCATTATTTTTCAGGCTCTCTTGGAGAGTTAGACATTGAAGTTGGCAGAGGGTTCTGTGTGGCTTTCTTCTGTTCCCAAAGAGTCACTAAGGACCTCTTAAGGACAGTAACAGGTTCATCAGGAGCCTACTGTCTGGAGGACCAGAATCTGGGTCTCTTAACAAGGGATCCCCCTACCTCCCTTCTGCTTCTGTTTAATGGTCTGAAAGCTTCTTCTAGGAGAGCCTGTTAAAACGTACTTGGTAGACGGCTGTGCGTTCCCAGACCTCATCCTCTTGGGACCTGAAGCTCCTTTCATGGGCAGCTGTCTCTGACCTCCATGACTGTGAAGGACAAGGCAGCACCCTCTCTAGTGAGCCATGTGGGACGGGATCCCCCATGTTCTAAGGCCAATGCAAGGCTCTGAATCTTTTAAGCCCTTGTAGTGGGGGAGAGATCTGCTTCTTCTGGCTCTGGCCACCTATTATGTTCAGCCTTCCACAGCCCAAGAACAGCTTAGATTTGAGCATTGTGGCTGCTCCCTCTGTCCTTGGAGACCCATCCTGTGAGAAGGCTCTAAAGAATGCCTGGGAGAGAGTAGTACCCAGAGTCCTTACAGAAGGAGTAGGAAGTTCATTAACGTCAGGTCAGTCTGGTTCTGAGTCCTTACAGAAGGAGTAGGAAGTTCATTAATGTCAGGTCAGTCTGGTTCTGAAGTCCTTACAGAAGGAGTAGGAACAGTTCATTAACGTCAGGTCAGTCTGGTTCTGAGTCCTTACAGAAGGAGTAGGAAGTTCATTAACGTCAGGTCAGTCTGGTTCTGAGTCCTTACAGAAGGAGTAGGAACAGTTCATTAACGTCAGGTCAGTCTGGTTCTGAAGTCCTTACAGAAGGAGTAGGAACAGTTCGTTAACGTCAGCTCAGTCTGGTTCTGAGTCCTTACAGAAGGAGTAGGAAGTTCATTAACATCAGGTCAGTCTGGTTCTGAAGTCCTTATGTTAGTTGCCCTATCTTCCTTTGTGGTTATTTACTCACTGAAGATTAAAAATCCAGAGTGAAGAGGGACTGGTTTTTGCTGAGGGACTCATTTTGCCAGAGTGTACCAGTGCAGGAACTGAACAGGGTGAACCCCCTCCCATCCCCTCAGTTAATGATGATGGAGACCGACTTTGTTTTCACTGATATTCATCCGCCCCCCTCCTGCCCCTCAATCGTGTGAAGACAACTGTTCTTTAAAAACAAGAAGTCTGCTTATTTTCATCACTGCCCTTTCCCCTTGTTATTGTAGATGGAGGAAAACAAGCTTCCTGCCTTCCAGGACCTACTTCCAACCGTTAAAGTCCTTGGAACTATAACTGGTTGCTCAGGACTTGAGGCTGACAATGAACACTTCCAGTCCACAGTTGATCCATCTCAGGTGTTGGGCCTCAGCCAGCAGCCACACATCTCAGATCTCCCTCTCCTTTCACAGTGGAAGTCCACGGTGAGCCCAGGTGCCTCCTCAGTGGGCAGCAGTCTCCAGGATCACCAAGAGAAGGCAGAACCTCAGAGTAGCTCCTTTGCCAACGTATCTCAGGAGATGACTGTACCCCAGGGAACCCACTCTGTGGTGGGGGCAGGGCCTCAGCTCCAGTGGTCAACACAGCCTGTGGCCTCTGGCGGTGATGCTACAGGCCTGGGTAAGAGACACCTGTCCTTTCAGACAGAGTACTGGGCCTGTGTGCTGCCAAATTCTCTGCCTCCTTCCCTTAACTGCCACTCCCCACTGTGGAACCCAAATAAAGAGTATGAAGATCTGCTTGACTACACTTATCCACTGAGGCCCTGGACCTCAGCTCCCAAAGCCACTTGAAAGTCATGTGCTGACTGACCCTGTCATGAAGGACTCAGGTGTAGACCTGGGCAGTTTCTCTGTCTCCCCAGCAAGTACTCTCAAGTCACCCACTAATGTCTCCCACAATTGTTCATCAGTGGAGATGCCTACTCTGCCATTTTCTGGAGACAGAGAGCCATGTCTTAAGTGCTGGCCCTTGGGAATATCTCAGAAACAGGTTGGCACAAATGTAGCGTCCTGGAACCAGCTTGCATCTACACCTAGAGCCCCAGGCACTGAAGGTGCTTCTTGGGAGAACAGAGAGGCAGCCCTGAAGGGCACAACAGAGGACTGTCTCCCTATAGGCATGAACCTCAGTGTGGGCTCTTCCCAGCTGAAGATGAAGGAGAAAGAGCAACCTTTTCCAAGACGAGGGAGAAGAAAGACAGACAGAATGTTGGGTGTCCGGCCAGTGTGAAGCCTGGATGGCCATCAGAAGAAGAGATGGGAAGTGATGAGGAGTACCTTGCTCTGCCCACAAGGCTGACTCAGGTCTCTAGTTTGGCATCTTCCTCAGGTGTCAGGCCCTCCTTTGTGAACTTACCCACTGGAGCCGCTGAGGAATACAGGACACTGCAAGTCTCAGACAGTGATGAGCCAGCTTCCCCAACATTGGATTCCAGCCAAAAGGAGCAACCTTTCAAGTGGGCCAGAACCTCTCCTTCAGGCATTCTATCCAGCCCTAGGATTCTAGAGGCAAAAGTAGTCTGTTGAGCAGCCAGACCCTCATGGTCTCTTCAAAACAACTGAAAACTCACCCCTCCTCAAAAGCAGTGTCAGACAGGTGGCTGTTGTCAGAGCCATTAGCTGGCAGAAGCTTCCCAGGAAAAGAGAAGAGCAGGAAAAAGCTTCTCTAGTGCAGTGTGTGCAGGTAAAAATGTTCATGGAAAAACTTCTCAAAGAAGCAATCTTTGCCCAGCCCACCAACAGCATGTCTCAGCACTCTCAACATATATGACCCCAAACTATAGGTATTGTTCTCCTTTAATGATTGCAGTAAACTGGCAGAGACATTAGGTAACGTGTAGCAGCAGTGTCCCTGCGCTTTGGTAGAAGCTGATCCAGTGTTCACTATAGCTCAGATAGTTGTAATTTACTCTCTCATGCATCTGCTTCTCTGCAGAGAAAGTTCAATGGTTGGTAACGGTCCTTGCTCCTTGGTAGTTCCACTCTCACCTTCAGGACTGTATTCTGAGCCTGGTTCTAGTATCACATCTCACTGAAACAGAACATGGCATTCATTATCCTGGCAGAGGTGGAGACAAATGACCATGTGAAAGAAAACTCTAGGAATTTTGGATGGTAAAATACTGGTATTTTAGTATTTTAGCCTTCAGACAAGGTAAATAGCAGCTCAGTCAGGTGTACTGAGTAGACTTCTTTTGTACTGGGCCATAACATGCCTCAAGTAGACAGACTACATCACTGAGCTCAGTCCAGCCCACCACTTGTTCTTTTCTCCACAGACATTTTGCTGTCAGCTGGAAGAGCTGATCTGCTGGTTGTATAATGTCACAGACGTCGCTGACCTCAGTGCACCCCCCAGGGCCAGCCTTGCAGGTCTCAAGTCTTCTCTGCAGCTTTACCGGGTAATGTGTAGTCCTGGCTTGTTCACACAGGGATGGGAGATATTTTTACAGAATAAAATCTCAAGTAACTAGAATTTTGTAGCTTAGTTGACTATTTTACCTGATAAATCTAATTCTCAGTGTTGAACAATATAAAGTACAAGGTAACTTCTAAGTGAGGTAAGAGGTTAATTCCATCCATTGGAACTAGAAGTGCTGTAGAGGAGCATGATAACACTGTGCTGACCATGTACACTGTGCACAGTGACTCTTACCTATGTCCATATGCAAAACCAACCAAATTCATTACCGCTCCAATGTCAGCAAACAGCAATGCCAAATCATCTAAGACTCCCTCAGCTAGAGATGTAAATAATATGTTCAATTTATTTATGAGCAAAAAATAAAGTATATTCTGACTAATGGGCTGCATTGTTTAGACTACATATTAAACAAAGTAGCAGTGTTTTGCCAGGTGACAATCTCAAAGTTTATATTTTAGCTATAATTATTAAGGGATGTTTAGTTGGTTTTTTTGTGCGTGGGATAGAACTGTGGGCCTTTTTCATGTTTTATTACTAAGATAAATGACAAACTTCCCCAGAAGTCAAGACAAAATGTAAACAGCCATAGAGAAGAAAAACAGGGGATTGCACACAAAAATATCCTGAATCTTAATGGCTCAAGACAAGGATGCACTTTGTTCCCTCATTACTTTGTGAGTTTGTTGTCACCTTGTTTAGTTATATCCTTGTGGCTTTAGATTACAACTTACCAAATGGTTCTTGATAGGAGAGTTCCCAGAGTGATTATTCCAAAATTTTAAAATCAAATTCAAGGGAATCCCATAAAATAAAAAGCAACTCTATTCTTAGAACCCAAGGTCTATTATATAATTTTTAACTTAATTTAGGTTCTATTAAACTTTCTCTCTGTGTGGTTTCCATCCCCCATCCCCAGCTTATTGCTGATCTTAAATGCTGCTAAAGTACTTGAGACTCACACTCTCTCTCTCTCTCTCTCTCTCTCTCTCTCTCTCTCTCTCTCTCTCACTGAGCAATTAATTATAGGGATAAACCTAGGGGTAGTTCAAGACAGGCAAAATAAAGACTCTCAGTTGGTTATACACTGTGCCTGAAGAATATATCTGGTGGGCTTCTGCTAAGGCTCTACATGGTGTCAACTCATTATTCAATATGGAAATGTAACTGCACAAGTATAGGAGAAAAAGGCAGTAATGATCAGCAAGATATGTCTTGGAAACATCCACCTAATTTAATGTGTGTTTTGCATTTGGAGTTAGAGGCAAAATGGAGTCAATCTGCTCAGAGTGGCTGAAGTTTAACTTGAAAAGCTGGGATTAATGTCTTTTCTAACTGTATTTCTATGCTGTACTAGCTGGTTATTTGGCAACTGGGCACAGCTGGAGTTATCAAAGAAAAGAGCCTCTGTTGAGAAAATGCCTCCATGATATCCAGCTGTAAGGCATTTTCTCAACTAGTGATCAAGGGGGAGGGCATAGCCCATTGTATATGGTGCCATCATTGGGATGGTAGACCTGGGTTCTATAAGAAACAGGCTGAGAAAGCCAGGGAAACAAGCCAGTAAGTGACATCCTTCCCTGTCCTCTGCATCAGCTCCTGCTTCCTGACCTACTTGGGTTCCAGTCCTGAATTCTTTAGGTGATGGACAGGGACATGGAATTGTAATCTGAATAAATCCTTTCCTCCCCAGCTTGCTTCTTGGCCATGATGTTTTGAGAAGGAATAGAAACCCTGACTAAGACAGCACTGTTCCCGTTCTTCCTTTTCCTTGCCTCAATAGAAGGTGAGTGAAGATGGAGCTCTTAGATTTGGATAGTGTATCACTAAAGGCCACCTTTATATTGCAGGCAAAAAACTTTAATTAGAAGATACTTTGAATGTCATCCAGGTTTGAATGAGAAATTCACAATAATATGTAAGACATCAGAGATTTATTTCACAAACAATCAGCTTTCTTAGTAGTTTGTGGACTAATAGATTTAGTTTCTGATACACCATAATTTATACAATATTATTCGGGATCAAATTTTTGATTTTCATAACTATTATGGATGGATGATCCCTTGAAAACCTGTACGTGAAGTGCAGTAGTAAAAAACCTTCCTGGCATACAGTATGGCATTGAGTCCAAGCCCCATTGATAAGACAATCATTTAAAAAACATATTTTTCCAAATGTGTTTTTTTTTTATTGGTGTACAGCAGCAATTAATTTTATATGGGGACAGAATTTTGGTTGTTTTTTGTTTGTTTTGTTTTTCTCTATGTTTTTGTTTGTTTTATTTGTGGAGGTATTTTATTTTTCATCTTTAGTTGACTCTTATGCCGCACATAATTTCTGTTCTGTTAAATGAATACCACACTGTAACTTCAAAAAAGGCAGATGTTTATTGATATTTTGACTGCTTTAAGTAAATAACTTTTTTTTTAATTTTTAAAAAAGAAAGGCAGCAAAATAAAAGTAAAAAAATATTCAAACCAATCCTTTTTTTATTCAGAATAGTTATAGTGTCTCTAAAACCAGCAGTATAGTGAATTATGCATGAGTTGACCTGCTGGGTTGGTAGTAATTAATAAAAGTGCTTGGATGATCCCATAAGTTACCACAGCACAATAGTCATTAATCATCACATTGTTTCTATTTTAATGCATGTGATTATTACCTATTTTGTGTCACAAATGGTTAATAATAGTAGTGAAATTATGGTTATGAAAGAAATAACAGTGAAAACATTTTTATGGTTGTCAACATAACAGGAGGAGCCATAAGAAAGGGTAACAATCTTAGGAAGGTTAGCAAACACTGTAATAAAGGTAATCAGTTTTTATATTATTTTATTTGATATTTTTGTATTTACATTTCAAATGTTATTCCTTCCATCCCCCTGCTCCTATCCCTCTTTCCCTCAATTTGCCTCCATGAAGGTGCTCTTCTTCCAACCACGCTCTCCATCTAAGCACCTTGGCATTCCCTACATAGGAAAAATGAGCCTTCACTGTCCAAAGCCCTCTCCTTTCATTGATGTCAGACAATGCCATCCTCTGCTGCATCTGCACCTGGAGCCATGGGTATCTCCATGTATGCTCAGTGGGTTAGTCCCTGGGATCTGCTGAGGGTTTGGTTGGTTGATAATTTTGTCCTTCCCATGTGGTTGCAGACCATTTCAGCTCCTTCATTCCTTTCTCTAGTTCCTCCATTTGGGTCTGCATATTCAGTCTGATGATTAGCTGCAATCATCCTCATCTGTATCTGTATGACTCTGACAGAGACTCTGAGGAGGCATCCATATCAGGTTCCTGCCAGTATACAGTTCTGTGCATCAGCAATAGTACTTGGCTGCATATGGGGTTGATCTCCAGGTGAGGCAGTCTGTGGATGACCTTTTCTCCAATCCCTGCTCCACTATTTGTCCCTTAATTTCCTCTAATGAGTGTCTTCTTGTCCTCTCTAAGAAGGACTGATTATCCACATTCTGGCCTGCCTTCCTTTTGAGCATTTTCTCAGTCAGCCTCGGAAAAGGGAGACTCCACTGTTCAGTGTACTGATCCATAAGATACTTCATTGTTAGGTTCATTAAATACAGCAAAATATGTCATTTAATGTAATGCTTTTAACTGACAACCAGTTTCTCTATGTTGAGGTTCTCTCTTTGTGACTCACTGTGATGAAAGATAAGTCTATTTCTTTGGTTTTGGCTTTTGTCCATATCTGAACACAAGTGTTTATTCATAGTTTACCATTTATGACCATATTGATTATTCTGCCTATTTATCTTGTTTTGTTTTTGTACAAAGAGTTTTGGAGCAGATACACAAAGGCACAGCAAGGGGAAACCCACAGAGGAAGTGACTGGTTTCAATTTTATTTTTCTTTTCCATTAGTCTTTGGTCTCTTCATTATTCTCCTGGTCATCTTCTTAATCTGGAGATGCTTTCTAAGAAACCAAACTCAAAGACAGAGGGTGACTGGAAGCCACATTCCTTTCCTTCAACATCTTGATGTCATGATGCCACCTCCTCCACCAGATGAAATCTTTGACAACAGTGGATTGTCTTCAGGGTTTTTGGAATATGTTGTTGGGAGCTCAGATTCAATCTCCACTTGATCTCAAACTGTGACCCTCCACCAACCTATGCAGAAGCTACTGGCCAGGTAAAACTGGGTAGGAGTGGTACAGAACCCCATTTGACACCCACCACCATAATAAGTGGACTTAGAGAACTTCAGTTCAGCTACTGCCATTGCCTTGGTGCTTGTGGTAACCACCATCAAATAAAGCTGCAAATCCTTTTGCCTTCTTTTTTTACTTGAATCTTTTATAAAGTAATAACAGAAAGATTTTCTAGCACTTTCATATTATATAATTGTGTTTTTGTCTCTTTTCATATTCACATATTTGATTTATATTTAGTTTTATTATAAAGTCTTTATCTGTGTTCGTTTTACAAGAGGAAACATGAAGAAAAGACATGTTTGTGGCAGCCTTTATATGCTGAATGGATACACACATAGCCACATGTGCACCATCCTATTTATGTGCAAGTAGCATTTACCACACCACCCAAAAAAACAGTCTTACTCAACAAAGTTAAATGTCAGAAAGCAGAGTCTGTGAGAGACAGCAACATGTGTGTTTTCTAATTAAAGACAGTGGTTAATTTCGTAATTCTTCATTCCTGAAAGGAAAAATATGCATGATTCATCCTCAATTTTAGAAATATCTCAGAGATATAGAGACATAGCTTGTCGTAGTTACTATTTGTAATTTAAAGCAGTATGTATCAAGGAAATCATGGATATTGGTGGCATTTAGCTCATTTTCTACTATAGTTTTTCTTCTTGCCTGATTATAAATCCATTAAATATATTTTTTAGCATCTTTAAATGCTTTAAGCCACTCGTATTAACATTTTGCTTACAAGTATTTGTAGGTAATGAACTATTTTTATTAATGATAGGGAAAATTACTAACAACTTCATTGATCTTTGTGTGGCTGGAAAGAATTGTTTACACTAATTTTTATTCTCATTGCTATTTTAGAGTCTCTGTACACTCAAGAATTTAGCCAAAAATATTTTTAAATCATTTTCTTAATGTTTTTCACAGATTAAAAATCTTACTCTCAAAATTATTAGTACATGATTTTTCATTTAGTTATAAGCTGTGACTTTTGTGTTGATGTTCTGTTGATCGGAGAGGGTCACAAATTATCTGCTGCAGTAGATACACACCAAATCTAGATCACACTGCATTGCTGTTTTATATTCTCTTTTCTTCTTCTTCCTCTCTTCCTCCTTCTTCCTCCTCCTCTTCCTATCCTTCCTCCTCCTTTTCTACTTTTTCTAGCTTCCTTTTATTTAGCTGCAGTAGTTTTACTTCTTCTTCTTCTTCTTTTTTTTTTTTTTTTGGAGGAGACAGAGTGGGTTATGAATGAATTGCCAAATAAACTATTTCAGAAAGAATAGAAAAAAGGGTCAAAGGAACTGTTTCTCCCTATTTTCCTAGAATTTCATAAGAGCTTTTACATAATGAGAAATAGATCAGGCTGCTCCATGAAGAGTTAATGTTTTCCTAAGCTGAGTGTTTGGCTATAACTTACCTTCACACATAATCTGAACTATACAAAAGCCATGCCAGTTTAAGTATATTTGCCTGTGCTGCACTTGATTAAGAAATACTGGAATTTACATGAAAATACATGAATTAGCTAATAGGTCTGTTGGGTGGAAAGGTATTTTTATCTTGATAATGGTCTCAGCATGACAGTATTGCTTTAAATATTTTCCTCACTACATGCTAATCATATGTGTCTAATTAAATCTGAAGTTGAAGAAGTTTGATCCAGAGTACAAGAGGAGTTATGGGTTGTTAATAATTAAAAATTAAGACTGGAATACGTGTGCGTGTGTGTGTGTGTGTGTGTGTGTGTGTGTGTGTGTGTGTGTTACACTAATATTAGGCTTTAGATGAGAATAGAAATTTTCAAATTGTGGCCCATAAACTTTATGAGTTTTCTCAAAGTCTTCAATGGAATCTGTGAAATGAAAATATTTTCAACTTATCTCTTTCTTCTAGTTCTCTCAAAACAAAGGTGAACAATAGAAAACAATAGTCTCCACACACAAACACACACATGCACAGACATCTTTTTAAAAAGACAATATAGGATCTGCCACCCGGAATGGTGGCTCATAGAGGCTGAGCAACTGGTGGGTGGGTGACCTGGGCTGCCAGGGAGCAGATTGATCTCTGTGGAGTACACACGGAAAGTGCACCCCCTCCCTTGCCCTGCCCTGCTGTGCCCGATCCAGCGACCAGGAACAGAAATTTCGAACTTCTATTTCCACCCGGTGGCGACTTCAGGATGCAGAGCAGAGCCTGCCCCATCTGCCACCCAGAACGTCAGCTCGTAAAGGCTGAACAACTGGTGAGTGGGAGACTTAGGCTGCTGGGGAGCGGAGGGATCTCTGCGAAGTGCACACGGAATGTGCACCCCTGCCTTGCCCTGCCCCGACCTGTCTGATTCAGCGACCAGGAATAGAACTTTGGAACTTCTGTTCCCACCCAGAGACTCTGAGGCATAGAACAGGGCTCGACCCATCTACCACCTGGACCAGTAGAGATCCAGGGACACAGACGAGATACAAGGGAAAGGCAAAAACATATCACTGACAACAAAATGGCAAGAGGAAAGCAAATGAGTATATCCCAAGGAAACCAAGACAACCTGGCAACACCAGAACCCAGCTCTCCCATAACAGAAAACATCGGAATTCCAAACATTCCAGAAAAGGAAGACACAGACCTGAAATCATACCTCAAGATGCTGATAGAGATACTTAAACAAGAACGGGAGGAAAAGCAAAAAGATTCAGAAGCTTTAAAAGAGGAAACAAGAAAAACACTAAAAGAACTCAAAGAACTAGAGGAAAACAGAATCAAAGAGATAAAGGAATGGAAGAGGGAATTTAAAATGGAAATTGACAGAATAAAAAAAAAAAAACAGAAAAAGAGATAACCCTAGAGTTAGAACACCTAAAAAAGAAATCAGGAATCACAGAAGCAAACATTTCCAATAGATTACAAGAGATGGAAGAGAGAATCTCGGGGGCAGAAGACAACATTGTAAACATAGACAAAACAACCAGAGAAGATTCAAAAAACAAAAAGCTCCTAACCCAAAATGTCCAGGAAATCCAGGACACAATGAGAAGACGGAACTTATGGATAATAGGAATAGAAGAGGGAGAAGAGTATCAACTAAGAGGCACAGTAAATATCTTCAACAAAATCGTAGAAGAAAACTTCCCTACCCTCAAGAATGAGATGACCACGAGCATAAAAGACGCCTTCAGAACTCCAAATAGGTTGAACCAGAAAAGAAATACCTCCTGACACATAATAGTAAAAACATCAAGTGCCCAAAGCAAAGAAAGAATACTAAAAGCAGTAAGGGAAAAAAGTCAGGTAACATATAAAGGCAGGCCAATCAGACTCACACCCGAATTCTCAACATAGACTATGAAAGCTAGAAGAGCCTGGACAGATATCATGCACACCCTAAGAGAACACAAATGCCAGCCCAAGCTGCTATACCCAGCAAAACTATCAATCACCATCGATGGAGAGATGAAGATATTTCAAGACAAATCTAAATTTACACAATATCTGACCACAAACCCAGGATTACAATGAATTATAGTTTGAAAACCCAATACAATGATGGAAAATACAGCCTAGTAAAAACAAGAAAACACCTAAACAAGAAAACTAAAAGAAGAAAAAGACACAGACACAACTCAACCCACAAAAGCAATAATGGCAGGAAACAGAAACAACTATTCCTTGATATCTATTAACATAAAGGGACTCAACTCCCCAATAAAGAGACAGGTTATCAGACTGGATACATAAACAAAATCCAGCATTTTGCTGTATACAGGAAACTCATCTCAGAGACAAAGGAGGACACTATCTCAGAGTAAAAGGGTGGAAAAAAATCTTTCAAGCAAACAGCTCCAAGAAGCAAGCTGGAGTGGCTATTCTAATATCGAATAAAGTAAGTTTCCAACCAAAAGCTATCAAAAAAGATAAGGAAGGACACGTTATACTCATTACCGGGGAAACCTGTCATAAGAAACTCTCAATCCTTAACATATATGCTCCAAATAAAAAAGCACCCACATTCATAAAAGAAATCCTACTAAAGCTCAAAAAATACATTTCACCCCACACAATAATAGTGGGAGACTTTAATACCCCACTCTCACCAATGGACAGATCAGGGAAACAGAAACTGAACAAAGACACTGCAAAACTAGCAGTGACTTTGAACCAACTAGAATTAATAGATAAATACAGAACATATTATCCTAAAGTAAAAGAATACACCTTCTTCTCAGCACCCCATGGCACCTTCTCGAAAATTGACCACATAATTGGACACAGAGCGAGCCTCAATCGATATAAAAAGATTGAAATACTCCCATGCATCCTCTCAGATCACCATGGTCTACGGCTGGTCTTTAACAAAAACAAGGATATCAAAAAGCCCACATATACATGGAAACTAAACAACGCTCTGTTAAACGATAGTGGGGTCAAAGAAGAAATAAAGAAAGAAATTAAGGATTTTCTAGAATTCAACGAAAACCAAAACACAACATACCCAAACTTATGCGATGAAATGAAAGCAGTACTGAGAGGAAAACTCGTAGCCCTAAGTGCTTCCAAAAAGAAACTAGAGAGAGCTTACATCAACAACCTGACAGCACAGCTAAAAGCCCTAGAACAAAAGGAAGCAGATATACCCAAAAAGAGTAGACAGCAAGAAATAATTATTGCAGAATATAGACCATATAGAATCAAAAAGAACCATTGAATAAATCAACAAATCCAAGAGTTGGTTCTCTGAGAAAATCATCAAGATTGATAAACACATAGCAAGACTAACTAGAGGGCAAAGAGAGAGTATACAAATTAACAACATCAGAAAGGAAAGTGGGGCATAACAACTGAAACTGAGGAAATTAAAGAAATCATCAGATCCTACTACAAAAACTTATACTCCACATAATTGGAAAATCTGGAGGAAATGGATGAATTCCTAGACAGATACAAGATTCCAAAGTTAAACCAGGACCAAGTAAACCATCTAAATAATGGTATAACACCTAAAGAAATAGAAGAAGTCATCAAAAGTCTCCCAACCAAAAAAAGCCCAGGTCCAGATGGGTTCAGTGCAGAATTTTATAAGACATTTATTGGGGATATAACACCAATACTATCCAAACT
Organism: Micromys minutus; assembly: GCF_963924665.1. NCBI lineage: Eukaryota > Metazoa > Chordata > Mammalia > Rodentia > Muridae > Micromys > Micromys minutus. The sequence continues at coordinate 58,863,553 of NC_137984.1, read as the reverse complement.
ATTCCAAAAGATAGAATCAGATGGAATACTACCAAATTCATTATTTGAAGCTACAATAACCCTCGTACCTAAACCAAACAAAGACCCTACAAATAAAGAGAACTTCAGAGCAATTTCACTTATGAACATTGATGCAAAAATACTCAACAATATCCTTGCAAACCGAATCCAAGAACACATTAAAACGATCATTCATCATGACCAAGTAGGCTTCATCCCTGGGATGCAGGGATGGTTTAATATAAGGAAATCCATCAATGTAATCAACCATATAAACAAACTCAAAGATCAAAATCACATGGTCATCTCACTAGATGCTGAGAAAGCATTTGACAAAATCCTACACCCTTTCATGTTAAAAGTCCTGGAAAGAATAGGAATCCTAGGTCCATACATAAACATAATAAAAGCAATATACATCAAACCAACATCCAACATCAAACTTAATGGCGAGAAACTTGAAACAATCCCACTAAAATCAGGGACTCGACAAGGCTGCCCACTCTCCCCCTACCTATTCAACATAGTACTGGAAGTCCTGCCTGGAGCTATTACACAGCAAAAGGAGATCAAGGGGATACAAATCGTAAAGGAAGAGATAAAAACATCACTCTTTGCCGATGACATGATAGTGTACTTGAGTGACCCCAAAAATTCCACCAGAGAACTCCTACAGCTGATAAACAAGTTCAGCAAAGTTACTGGATACAAAATTAACTCGAACAAATCAGTAGCCTTCCTATACTCAAAGAACAAACATGTGGAAGAAGAAATTAGGGAAAACATACCCTTCACAATCGTCACAAAAACTATGAAATACCTTGGTGTGACTCTAACAAAGCAAGTGAAGGACCTGTACAACAAGAACTTCAAACGTCTAAAGAAAGAAATTGAGGAGGATCTCAGAAAACGGAAAGATCTCCCATGCTCATGGATTGGAAAGATCAACATCTTAAAAATGGCCATCCTACCAAAAGCAATCTATAGATTCAATGCAATCCCTAACAAAATTCCAACCCAGTTCTTCATGGAACTGGAAAGATCAATGTGCAATTTCATATGGAATAACAAAAGACCTAGAATAACTAAATCCATCCTCAACAACAAAAAAAAAAAAAAAAAAAAAAAAAAAAACATCTGGGGGGATCACTATCCCTGACCTCAAGCTATATTACAAGGCAATTGTGCTGAAAACTGCATGGTACTGGTACAGAAATAGGCATGTGGATCAATGGAATAGAATAGAAGATCCAGAAATGAGCCCTCATGTATATGGTCACCTGATTTTTGACAAAGGAACAGTAAACATTCAATGGAAAATGGACAGCCTATTCAACAAATGGTGCTGGTCCAACTGGCACTCAGCATGCAAAAGAATGAAAATAGACCCTTTCTTATCTCCTTGTACAAAGCTCAAGTGTAAGTGGATCAAAGATGTCCACATCAAACCAGATACACTGAAACTATTAGATGAGAAAGTAGGGAAAACCTTAGAACACATAGGCACAGGAGAAAATTTCCTGAACAAAACACCAGTAGCTCGAGCTCTAAGGTCAAAGATTAACAAATAAGACTGAATGAGATTGCAAAGTTTCTGTAAGGCTAAGGACATCGTCAAGAAAACAAAACAGCAATCAACAGAATGGGAAAAGATCTTTTCCAACACCACATCAGATAGAGGCCTAATATCCAAGGTATACAAGGAACTCAAAAAGCTAGACACCAGAGAATCAAATAATCCTATTAAAAAATAGGGTACATAGCTAAACAAAACGTTCTCAGTTGAGGAACACCGAATTGCAGCAAAACATTTGAGGAAGCGTTCGACATCCTTAGCCATCAGTGAAATGCAAATCAAAACAACCCTGAGATTCCACCTCACACCAGTCAGATTGGCCCAGATCCAAAAATCAGATGACAGCAGATGCTGGAGAGGCTGTGGAGAAAGAGGAACACTTCTGCACTGTTGGTGGGGTTGCAAACTAATACAACCACTCTGGAAATCAGTCTGGCGATACCTCAGAAAATTGGATATAGTACTAACTGAACACCCAGCTATTCCACTTCTGGGCATATACCCCAGAGACACTTTAATACACAACAGAGATATATGCACGACAATGTTCATAGCAGCTCTATTTATAATAGCCAGAAGCTGGAAGGAACCCAGATGTCCTTCAGAAGATGAATGGATACAAAAATTGTGGTATATTTACACAATGCAATACTACTCAGCCACCAGAAACAATGACTTAACCAAATTCTTAAGAAAATGGCTGCATCTAGAGAATATCATCCTGAGTGAGATAACCCAGTCACAAAAGAACAGACATAATATGCAGTCACTGATAGTGGGATGCTAACCCCAGAGGCTTGCACTCCCCCAGAAACAACTCACAGACTGTATGAAGTCCAAGAAATAAAAAAAACAACAAAAAATATATTTACAAAACAAGAAGACATTGACTATTTCTATGTTGCGTTTTGTTTTGCATGTACTTTATGCTCATGGTAACTATTAGGTCTTCAATGCATACTTTCAAGCCCTTGAAAAAATCAAGAATTGACTAAAAAAATATATCCACATAGTTTTATGTAAAAATTATTTTAATATCTGAAAAAACAGTACTGACAAAAATGTATTATTTTAAGCAAAAAATGTTTAAAATCTGTACATTTATCTTTGTTTTGTAAAATAAAGTCGTTTAAAAAAAGACAATATAGTTATTTTTCATAAAAGTAATGTTTTAGCATACTTTTTAATTTGTAGCTGAATTAGTGCTATAATTTTTCAGTTCATTCCTACTATTTTAAATATTTGATAAATACAAATCTCAAAAACAAAAGCTTTTTGGAATATAGATTTTCCAAAGATTTTAAGGAGGTATCCAGAAACTAAAATTTTAAGAAGTGGAGGACTGGGCAAAAGAAAAAGTCTTATCACTAAATTGAGATTTTGTCCTTGTAAATTCTTTATATTTTAAAGTCTCAATATTGGATTTAATACTTTCTGAATGGAAGTAGAATAATGAATGATAATTCTTCAAACAAAAGCAAAATAAATTGATCAGTAATGACAGCTGTTAAGTTTGCTGGACAGAGGAAACACTATTTCATAGTCATTAATAGCTGCACTATCCACAAACTTCATGAAATTTTATTTCACGCCTTTTTTCATTGTGTTTGAGTAGAGTTTAGGTTCCACACTTTTAATATCCCCTTTGATACCCCTTCTGGTATTATAAACTGAGCTTCTTAGCATTTATTTTATAATTAAGGGACTTATCTTGGATAATATATATTTACGCTTTGCCTTTTCTACCTGATTGATACTGAATTTGCCTTTGATTGTTTTTAATAAGATTTATTTTTGAAGAATATACTTAATACCTTTCTAAGCAGTAAGTGAATGGAATTAAACAACTTATATTTAAATAAAGGATCTGCTCAAAATTCCTCTAATATTTGGAGTTTTGTATTCAATAAATTCAGTAAACAGATAAGCAGTAATATACCAAATGCAGGCATTATAAGGATGTTTTTAAAGTAAATGTCTCTTTAGAAAAAATTGTTACAAAAGCCAGAATTGTAGTCTAATAAAACAGTTTTTTAAAACAAGGCAAAATCTTTAAGGCAAAATTTATGAAGAAATCATATAAAGGTAATATAAGATATTTTTTAGAAAACCTTTAGGGGAAGAGACAAGAGAATTTAAAATATTGTAAACATTCATCTTAGAATATTAGCCATAATAGAGTAAAATAAATCTGGTACAATACAAATCTATTTTTTCCAGAAAACAAATTCCACTGCTGACTATTTCTGAGCTAATTTTAATTATGTATATACTTATACAGATATTTCTAATACAGAGTTTGAGTACAGAAATGAAGATGTTAGAGCAATGATTTGACCAAAGAAAAGGTCAAATTTTTGTCAGCATTTTGCTTTTGAAACCCCAGCCTTGAAAGAGGTTTCCCCATTATTTTTTTTATTTAACACACACACACACACACACACACACACACACACACACACACACACACACACACACACAGTGGGTCGAGAATGTGGCACACCTCAACACAAGTCTACACATGACCTAGAAAGCGACTAGAATGTTAACACTGTTTCTCAGAAGAGCTGTGCTGACATTGTACACTGTGCACAGTGACTCTTAACTATGTCCATATGCAAAACCAACCAACTTCATTATGGCTCCAATGTCAGCAAACAGCAATGCCAACTCATCTAAGACTCCCTCAGCTAGAGATTTAAACTATATATTCAATTTATTTATGGGCAAAAAAAATCAAGTATATTTAATTAATGGGCTGCATTACTGCATTGTTTAAACTATAAATTAAACAAAGTAGCATTGTTTGGCTGGCTGATAATCTTTTTTTTGTTGATGTTGTATGTGAATTTATTTTTTTAAACTTTATTTTAAAAAACAAAGATAAATGTACAAATTTTTAATGATCTTTGCAAAAAAAAGTATACGGATAGATTTTTTAAGGTTGTAATTAAGTATTTGTGGGTACCTATACATACACATATGTATATATGTAACAATAATATAAGAAAAGTGGTTATTTGATGGGATAGAATAGAAACTGGTAGGGGCTGTAGGAAGAAAAAGGGGGATGTGATACAATTCTATTTTGATTAAAATATATTCTTTTTTTTCTTGAACTTCACACAGTCTGTGAGTTGTTTCTGGGGTGTTCAGAGATTTCTGGGGTTAATATCACATTATCAGTGACTGCACATTATGTCTCTTCTTTTGTGACTGGGTTATCTCACTCAGGATGATATTCTCTAGATGCATCCATATTCTTAAGAATTTTGTTGGCAATTGTTTCTAAGAGCTGAGTAGTATTCCATTGTGTAAATGTACTACAATTTTTGTATCCATTCATCTACTAAAGGACATCTGGGTTCTTTCCAGCTTCAGGCTATTATAAATAGAGCTGCAATGAACATTCTGGTGCATGTATCTTTGTTGTAAGTTGGAGAGTCACTGGGGATAATGCTCAGAAGTGGAATAACTGGGTCTTCAGGTAGTACTATGTCCAATTTTCTGAGGAACTGCCAGACTGATTTCCAGAGTGGTTGTATCAGTTTAAAACACCAGCAGTGGAGAAGTGTTCCTCTTTCTCCATATCCTAGCCAGCATCTGTTGTCATCTGAGTTTTGGATCTTGGCTAATCTGACTGGTCTGAGGTGGAATCTCAGGGTTGTTTGATTAGCATATTCCTGATGGCTAAGGATGTTGAGCACTTACATAGATGTTTCTCATCCATTTGATATTACTCAATTGAGAACTTTTTGTTTAAGTCTGTACCCCATTTTTAATAGGGTTTTTGATTCTCTGGTATTTCGCTTTTTGAGTTCTTTGTATACCTTGGATATTAAGCCTCTATCTGATGTGGGGTTGGTAAATATCTTTTCCCAATCTGTTGGCTGCCATTTTGTTTTCATTATAGTTTCTTTAGCCTTACAGAAACTTTGCAATCTCATTAAGTCCCATTTGTCAATCTTTGACCTTAGAGTTTGAGCTACTGGTGTTCTGTTTAGGAAATTTTCTCCTGTGCCTATGAGTTCTAAAGTTTTTTCTAATTTCTCAGCTAGTAGTTTCAGTGTACCTGGTTTAATGTGGAGATCTTTGATCCACTTGCACTTAAGCTTTGTACAAGGAGATAAGAAAGGGTCTATTTTCATTTTTCTGCATGCTCAGTGCCAGTTGGACCAACTCCATTTGTTGAATAGGCTGTCCCTTTTCCATTGAATGTTTTCAGCTCCTTTGTCAAAAATCAGGTGACCATATACATGAGGGCTCATTTCTGGATCTTCTATTTTATCCCATTGATCCACGTGCCTGTTTTTGTAACAGTACCATGCAGTTTTCGGCACAATTGCCTTGTAATATAGCTTGAGGTCAGGGATGGTGATTCCCCCAGATGTTTTCTTGTTGTTGAAGATGGATTTTGCTATTCTAGGTCTTTTGTTATTCCAGATGAAATTTCACATTGCTCTTTCCAACTCAGTGAAGAACTGGGTTGGAATTTTGATGGGGATTGCATTGAATCTGTAGATTGCTTTTGGCAAGATGGCCATTTTTTCAGTGTCGATCTTTCCAATCCATGATCATGGGAGATCTTTCCATTTTCTGAGGTCTTCCTCAATTTCCTTCTTTAGAGTTTTGAAGTTCTGGTCCTACAGGTCTTTCACTTGCTTAGTTAGAGTCACACCAAGGTATTTCATAGTTTTTGTGACTATCGTGAAGTTTATCTTTTCTCTAATTTCTTTCTCCACTTGTTTGTCCTCATATATATGAAAGCTACTGATTTGTTTGAGTTAATTTTATATCCAGCCACTTTGCTGAACTTGTTTATCAGCTGTAGAAGTTCTCTGATGGAATTTTTGGGGTCGCTTAAGTACACTATCATGTCATCTGCAAGTAGTGATGTTTTTAATTCTTCCTTTCCAACTTGTATCCCTTTGATTTTCTTTGCTGTCTAATTGCTCCAGCCAGGATGTCCAGTATTATCTTGAATAGGTAGGGGGAGAGTGGGCAGCCTTGTCGAGTCCGTGATTTTAGTGGGATTGCTTCAAGTTTCTCACCGTTAAGTTTGATGTTGGCTGTTGGTTTGCTGTATATTGCTTTTATTATGTTTAGGTATGGGCCTTGGATTCCTGTTCTTTCCAGGTCTTTTAACATGAAGGATTATTTAGAATTTTGTCAAATGTTTTCTCAGCATCTAGTTAGAGGACCATGTGGTTTTGTTCTTTGAGTTTGTTTTTATCGTGGATTACATTGATGGATTTCTGAATATTAAACCATCCCTGAAAACCAGGGATGAAACCTACTTGATCATGGTGAATGATCCTTTTGATGTATTCTTCGATTCGGTTTGCAAGGATTTTCTTGAGTATTTTTGCATCAATGTTCATAAGTGAGATTGGTCTGAGGTTCTTTTTCCTTGTAGGGTCTTTGTGTTGTTTAGGAATGAGGGTATTGTAGCCTCAAAAATGACTTAGATAGTGTTGCATCTGATTCTAATTTGGGGTATAGTTTGGAGAGTATTGGTATTATGTCATCAATAAGTGTCTGACAAAATTCTGCACTAAACCCATCTGGACCTGGGCTTTATTTGGTTGGGAGGCTTTTGATGACTGCCTCTATTCATTTATGTGTTTTGGGTTTATTTAGATGGTTTACCTTGTCCTGATTTAACTTTAGTATCTTGTATCTGTCTAGGAATTCATCCATTTCCTCAAGAATTTCCAGCTTTGTTGAGTATAGGCTTTTGCAGTAGGTTCTCTTTGCCCTTAGGTAGTTTGGCTAAGGGTTTATCAATCTTGTTGATTTTCTCAAAGATCCAGCTCTTGGTTATGTTGATTCTTTCAATGGTTCTTTTTGTTCCTATTTGGTATATTTCTGCCCTAAGTTTGATTATTTCTTGCCGTCTACTTCTATTGGGTGTATCTGCTTTGTTTTGTTCTAAAGCTTTCAGCTGTGCTGTCAAGTTGCTGATGTATGCTCTCTCCAGTTTCTTTTTGGAAGCACTAAGAGTTTTCCTCTCAGTACTGCTTTCATTTCATCCCACAGGTTTGGGTATGTTGTGTTTTCATTTTCATTGAATTCTTGAAAATACTTAGTTTCTTTCTTTATTTCTTCTTTGACCCTGCTATTGTTTAAAAGAGTATTGTTTAATGTTCATGTGTATGTGGGCTTTTTGTTGTCTTTGTTGTTATTAAAGACCAGCCATAGAGCATGTTGATCTTAGAGGATGCATGGGAGTATTTCAATCTTCTTTTATATATTGAGGCTGATTTTTGTGACCAATTATTTTGTCAATTTTTGAGAAGGTGCCATGAGGTGCTGAGAAGAAGGTGTATCCTTTTTTTTTAGGATGATATGTTCTGTAGATATCTATTAATTACAGTTGGTTTATAACCTTTGCTAGTTTTACAGTGTCCTTGTTCAGTTTTTGTTTCCCTGATCAGTTCATTGGTGAGAGTTGGGTATTGGGGTCTCCCACTATTATTTTGTGGGGCACAATATATTTTTTGAACTTTAGTAAAGTTTCTTTTATGAATATGGGTACTTTTGTATTTGGAGAATATATGATAAGGATTGAGAGTTTCTCCTGACAAATTTCCCCTGTAATGAGTAAAAAGTATCCTTCCTTATCTTTTTTGATATCTTTTGGTTGAAAATCTACTTTATTCGATATTAGAATGGCCACTCAAGATTTCTTCCTGGGGCCATTTGCTTGGAAGTTTTTTTCCTACACTTGTACTCTGAGATAGTGTCTGTCTTTTTCTCTGAGATGAGTTTTGTGTATGCTGCAAATTGCTGTGATTGTTTTAGGAAGCCGTTGGCGCCAATAGATGGCACCAGCTTCCCGCCCATTGTTCAGCCTACAAAAACCTTTCCCCTCGTGTTGCTTGGCAACCACATAGTCACAGCCCACCCCCGGGGTACGTGTTTGAGCTACAGGAGGATGCACCAATCAGGTGGCAACACAAGTCTCTTAGGCATATATAGCAGTGCATTTTCTCCCCCACGTGAGGAGAAGAGGAAGACAGTGGAGAGATTGCGAGAGACCCCACGTAGAGGGATGGCGGAGAAATACCACGTGGAGAGAAGCCCGATAGGAGAGGTTGTGGGAGATCCCACATGGAGAGAGACTCGGTAAAAGAGATTGTGGGAGGTCCCGCGTGGACAGAGACTGGACAGAGAGATCGCTTGTGGGGGACTGCGCGTGAGAGGTCGCCTAGACAGTAGAACTCGGTAGGGGGTTCCCGGCTCAGAGAGAAGTTTCCTGCTCAAGAAGCCCCCTGCTCAAAGTGCTGTTCAATAAAGGTTATCCGCAGAAGAAGCTGTTTGTTTGTTGCACGCCTGTCCCTAGCGGCGGAAAGCGTGGGCGCGTGACACTTTGTTATTGTATCCAGTCTGATAACCTATGTCTTTTTATTGGAGAGTTGAGTCCATTTATGTTAACAGATATCAAGAAATAGTTTTTGCTGTTTCCTGTTATTTTTGCTTTTGGAGGTTGAATTGTGCCTGTATGTCTTTCTTATTTTGGTTCTCTTGCTTGGGAGTGTTCTTGTTTTTATTAGTATGTAGTTCCCCTCATTGTATTGGGTTTTCCACCTTTAATTCGTTGTAGTGCTGGGTTTGTGGTAAGATATTGTGTAAATTTAGTATTATCTTGGAATATCTTAGTCTCTCCATCTAAGTTTATATTTTAGGTATAATTATTATGGGATGTTTAGTTTGTTGTTTTTTTTGCCTGAGATAGAACTCTGGGCCTGGTTCATGCTTGACTATTGAGAAATAAATGACAAACTTCCCCAGAAGTCCAGACAAAATGTAAACAGCCATCGAGAAGAAAACCAGTGGATTTCACATAAAAATATTATCCTGAATCTTACAGGCTCAAGACAAGGATGCACTTTGGTCCCTCATTACTTTGTGAGTTTTTTGTCACCTTGGTTAGTTATATACATGTCGCAGTAGAATACAACTTGCCAACTGGATCTTGATAGGAGAGTTCCCAGAGTGAGAATTCCAAGATATTGAAATCAAATTTAAGGGAATCCTATATAATCAAAGCCAACTCTATTCTTAGAACCCAAGTTCAATTACATGCTGGTGGACTAAATTTAGCTTCTATTAAACTTCCTCTTTGTGTGGGTTCCAACTCCCACACCCAGCTTATTGCTGATGTTAGATGCTGTTAAATAATTGAGACTCTCTCTTTCTCACTCTTCTCTCTCTCTCTCTCTCTCTCTCTCTCTCTCTCTCTCTCATTCTCACTATTTTCCTCTCCTTTCACTCACACATACTCTCTCTGTCTCTCTCTTTGTATCTCTCTCTCCCACTCTCTCCTTTCGCTCTCCTCTATTTCTTTTTCTCTCTCTCTCACTCTCTCTCCTCTCTGTGTGTGTCTCTCTCTTCTCTCTCTCTCACTCTCTCTCTAGTCTCTGTCTTTATTCTCTCTCTCACTCTCACTATTTCTCTCTCCTTTCACTCACTCTCTCTCTCTCTCTCTCTCTCTCTCTCTCTCTCTCTCTCTCTCTCTCTCTCTCTCTCTCGTGCTCACTCTCCTCTCTCTCTATCTCTCTCTCTCACTCTCAGTATTTATCTCTCCTCTCTCTTTCTCTCTCTTTTCCCTCACTTTCTCTCTCTCTCTTCTCTCTTTCCCCTCTCTCTCCCTCAGTCTCACTCTCACACTGTTTCTTGCTCCTCTCCCTTTTTCTTTATCTCCTCACTTCCTCCCGTTCCTCTCTCTCTCTCTCTCTCTCTCTCTCTCTCTCTCTCTCTCTCTCTCTCTCCTCTCTCCTCTATCTCTCTCTCTCACTCTCTCTCCTCTCTCTCTGTGTCTCTCTCTCCTGCTTTTTTTCTCCAGTCTCTCTCTCTGTCTCTCTGTTTCTCTCTCTGTATCTCTCTTCTTTCTCTCTTCTCTGTCTCTCTCTCTCACTCTCTCTCCTCTCTTTCTCTGTGTCTCTCTCTCTCCTCTCTCTCTCACTCTCCTGCTTTTTCTCTCCAGTCTCTGTCTCTGTCTCTGTCTCTGTCTCTGTCTCTGTCTCTGTCTCTCTCTCTCTCTCTCTCTCTCTCTCTCTTCTCTCTCACTGAGCATTTAATTTTTGGGCTAAATCTGAGTGTACGTCGAGACAGCCAAAATAAAGACTCTCAGTTGGTTGCATACTGTATCTGAAGGATATCTCTGGTGGGCTACTGCTAAGGCTCTACATGGTGTCAGCACTTTATTCAATATGAAATGTTACTGCAGAAGTATAGGAGCACAAAACAGTGATGATCAGCAGAATATGTCTTGGAATTATCCACTAAATTTATGTTTGTTTTGCATTTGGATTTAGAGTCAAAATGAAGTCAATCTGCTCAGAGTAACTGTTTGAAGTTTAACTTGTAGAGCTGGGATTAATGCCTCTTCTAACTCTATTCCTATGCTGTACTGGCTGGTTATGTTTCAACTTGGTACAGCTGGAATTATCAAAGGAAGGAGCTTCAGTTGAGGAAATGCCTCCATGAGATCCAGCTGTAAGGCATTTTCTCGACTAGTGACCAAAGGGGAGAGCATAGCCCATTGTATATGGTGCCATCATTGGGATGGTAGACCTGGGTTCTATAAGAAAGCAGGCTGAGAAAGCCAGGGATACAAGCCAGTGACATCCATCCCTGTCCTCTGCATCAGCTCCTGCTTCCTGACCTGCTTGAGTTCTAGTCCTGAATTCCTTAGGTGATGAACAGGGTTATGGAATTGCAAGCTGAATAAATACTTTCCTCCCCAACTTGCTTCTTGGCCAAGATTGTTTGTGCAGGAATAGAAATCCTGACTAAGACAGGACTGTTCTTCCTTTCTCTTGCCTCAATAGAATGTGAGTGAAGATGGAGCTCTTAGATTTGGTTAGTGTATCACTAAAGGCACCCTTTATATTGCAGGCAAAAACTTGATATAGCAGATACTTTGAATGTCATCCAGTTTTGGATGAGAAATTCACAATAATATGTAAGATATCAGAGATTTATTTCACAAACTATCAACTTTCTTAGTAGTTTGTGGACTAATATATTTAGTTTCTGATACACCAACATTTTACAACAGTATCCGGGATCAAATTTTTCATTTGGATAACTATTATGGATGGATGATGCCTTGAAAACCTGTACTTGAAGTGCAGTAGTATAGAACCTTACTGTCAATGGCATTGATTTCAAGCCCTTTTGATAAAAGAAACATTTAAAAAACACATTTTTCCAAATGTGTTTTCCTTGGTGGTACACAGGAGTAATTAGTTGTACTTGGATACAGTTGTTTCTTGTTTGTTTTATTTTTCTGTTTGTTTTTGCTTGTTTTTTGGGGGGGTTATTGTCTTTTTCATCTTCAGTTGTTTCTGATGCAGCAGATAATTTCTGTTCTTTTAACTGAATACCACTCTGTAATTGAAAAAATAAAAGGCAGGTGTTTGTTGATATTTTGAATGCTCTAATTAAATAACATATTTTTTTAATTTTATAAAATGAAGACAGCAAAATAAATGTAAAAGAAAAATCCCAGCAGTATATTGAATTACACATGAGTTGTCCTGCTGGGCTGGTTGTAATTTATAAAAGTGCTTGGATGATACGATTCTATGTACCATTTCGTTTTCCCATTCTTTACCACAGCACAATAGTAATTAATCATCACATTGATTCTATTTTCATGCATCTAATTATTACATATTTTGTGTCACATATGGTTAATAAAAGTAGTGACATTATGGTTATGAAGGAAGTAACAATGAAAAAAATGTTACGGTTGGAATACAGGTAACACGAGGAGCCATACAAAAGGGTAACAGTCTTAGGAAGTTTAGCAATCACTGTAATAAAGGAAATCAGTTTTTATATTATTTTATTTGATATTTTTGTATTTACATTTCAAATGTTATTCCTACCACCCCCCTTCTCCTATCACCCTTTCCCTCAATTTGCCTTCATGAAGGTGCTCTTTTTCCAACCACCCTCTCCATCTCAGCACCTTGGCATCCCCTACCGTGGGAACATGAGCCTTCACTGGACCAAAGCCTTCTCTTCCCATTGATATTAGACAATGCCATCCTCTGCTGCATATGCACCTGGAGCCATGGGTATCTCCATGTATGCTCAGTGGTAGGTGTTTTAGTCCCTGGGAGCTGTGGAAGGTTTGGTTGGTTGATAATGTGTTCTTCCCTTGGGTTTGCAGACCATTTCAGCTTTTTAAGTCCTTTCTCTAGCTCCTATATTGGGGTCCAAATATTCAGTCTGATAGTTAGCTGCAAGAATCCTCATCTGTATCTGTATGACTCTGCTAGATACTCTGAGGAGGCATCCATATCAGGTTCCTGCCAGTATACAGTTCTTGGCATCAGCAATAATGCTTCGGTTTAGTGGCTGCCTATGGGGTAGATCCCCAGGTGGGACAGTCTATGGATGATCTTTTCTTCAATCCCTGATCCTCTATTTGTCCCTTAATTTTCTCCCATGAGTGTCTTCTTGTCCCCTTTAAGAAAGACTGATATATCCATATTCTGGCCTTTTGAGCATTTTTTCAGTCAGCCAAGGAACCATGGAGACTCAAAACTTCAGTGTACTGAGCGATAAGATACTTGACTGTTAGGTTCATTAATTATAGCAAAAATATGTCATTAAATCTAATGTTTTTAACTGATAACCAGGTTCTCTATGATGAGGTTCTCTTTTTGTGACTCACTGTGATGAATGATAAGGCAATTTCCTTGATCTTGTTTTTTTGTAGATATCTGAACACAAGTAATTATTCATACTTGACCATTTTATGACCATATTGATTATTCTGCCTATTTATATTGTTTTGTAGAAACATTTGGAGAAGATACTCAAACTCACAGCAAGGGGAAACCAACAGAGGAAATGACTGGTTTCAATTTTATCTTCCTTTTCCATTAGTTTTTGGGCTCTTCATTATTCTCCTGGTCATCTTGTTAATCTGGAGATTCTTTCTAAGAAACAAAACTTGAAGACAGAAGAAAGGTGACTGAAAGCCACATTTCTTTCCCTCCACATCTTCAAGTCATGATGCCACCTCCTCCACAATTTGAAGTCTTTGATAGTAGTGTCTCCAGGGTTTTTGGAATATGTTGTTGGGCTCTCAGTTTCAGTCTCCACTGGCTTTTCCAACTGTGACCCTTCACCAACCTATGTTTAAGCCCTTGGCCAGGTGAACCTTAGGATGAGTGGAACATAACCCCATTTACACCCACCACCAGAATACGAGGACTTAGTGAACTTCAGTTCAGCTACTGCCATTACCTTGATGCCTGTGGTCACCAACATCAAATGAAGCTGCAAATGTTTTTGCCTTAAAAAAAAAAAAAAAAAAAACTTTAATCGTTTCTAAAATACTAACAGAAAGATTTTCTAGCTTTGTCATACTGTATAAGTGTGCATTTGACTCATTTCATATTCACAGATTTGATTTTTCTTTAGTTTTATTATACAGTCTTTATCTGTGTTCCTTTTATAAGAGGAAACATGAAGGAAAGACATTTTTGTGGCAGCCTTTATATGCTGTAAGGGTATATACATAGCCACATGTGCAACATCATATTTGTTTGCAAGTAGCTTTTACCACACCACCCAAAAAGCAACAAAATAAAACAAAGTTAAAAAGTTAAGGAGCACAGTGTGTGCTAGAGACAGCAACATGTGTGTTTTCTAATTAAAGACAGTGGTTAATTTCCTAATTCTTCATTCCTGAAAGGAAAAAATATGCATGATTCATCCACAGTTTCAGAAATAACTCAAAGAGAGATACAAAGACATAGCATGTAGTAGTTACTATTTCTAATTTAAACCAGTATGTATCAAAGAAATCATGGATATTGGTGGTATTTAGCTCATTTTCTACTATAGTTTTTCTTCTTGCCTGATTATAAATCCATTAAATATATTTTTTAGCATCTTTAAATGCTTTAAGCCACTCGTATTAACATCTTGCTTACAAGTATTTGTAGGTAATGAACTATTTTTATTAATGATAGGGAAAAGTACTAACAACTTCATTGATCTTTGTGTGGCTGGAAAGAATTGTTTACACTAATTTTTATTCTCCTTGCTATTTTAGACTCTCTGTAAACTCAAGAATTTAGCCAAAATTATTTTTTAATCATTTTTTAATGTTTTTCACAGATTAAATATCTTACTCTCAAAATTATTAGTACACGATTTTTCATTTCGTTATAAGCTGCGACTTTTGTGTTGATGTTCTGTTGGTGGGAGAGGGTCACAAATTATCTGCTGTAGTAGATAAACACTAAATCTAGATCACACTGCATTGCTGTTTTATATTCTCTTTTCTTCTCCTTCCTCTCTTACTCCTTCTTCCTCCTCCTCGTCCTCCCCTTTTTTCATTCTTTCTTCTTCTTTCTTCCTCTTCCTCCTCTTCTTCTTCTTCTTGTTCCTCTTCTTCCTTTTCCTCTTCCTCTTCCTTCCCTTCTTCCTCCTCTTCCTCCTCCTCCTGCTATTTTTCCTCCTTCTTTTCTACTTTTTCTAGCTTCCTTTTATTTAGCTGCAGTAGTTTTACTTCTTTTTTTTTTTTTTTTTTTTTTTTTTTTTTTTTTTTTTTGGAGGAGACAGAGTGTGTTATGAATAAATTGCCAAATAAACTATTTCAGAAAAAATAGAAAAAAGGTCAATGGAACTGTTTCTCCCTGTTTTCCTAGAATTTCATAAGAGCTTTTACATAATGAGAAATAGATCAGGCTGCTCCATGAAGAGTTAATGTTTTCCTAAGCTGAGTGTTTGGCTATAACTTACCTTCACACATAATCTGAACTATACAAAAGCCATGCCAGTTTAAGTATATTTGCCTGCGCTGCACTGAATGAAGAAGTACTGGAATTTACATGAAAATACATGAATTAGTTAATAGGTATGTTGGGTGGAAAGGTATTTTTACCTTGATAATGGTCTCAGCATGACAGTATTGCTTTAAATATTTTCCTCACTACATACTAATCATATGTGTCTAATTAAATCTGAACTTGGAGAAGTTTGATCCAGAGTACAAAAGGAGTTATGGGTTGTTTATAATTGAAAATTAACACTGGGATATTTGTGTCTGGGGGGTTGTTACACTAATATTAGGCTTTAGATAAGACCAGAAATTTTCAAATTGTGGCCCATAAACCTTATGAGTTTTCTCAAAGTTTTCTCAAAGTTTTCTCGAATGGAATCTGTGAAATGAAGATATTTTCAACTTATCTCTTTCTTATAGTTCTCTCAAAACAAAGGTGAACAATATAAATCAATAGTCTTCACACACAAACACACTCATGGACACACAGGCACACACAGGCACACACAGGCACATACAGCTTTTTAAAAAGACAATATATCTATTTTTTATAAAAATGTAATTTGTTTTGGCATACTTTTTAATTTTTAGCTGAATTAGTGCTATAATTTTTCAGTTCATTGCTAACATGTTAAATATTTTATAAATACAAATCTCAAAAAGCAAGGTTTTTGGAATCTAGGTTTTCCCCAAGAATTTAAGGAGAGATCCAGAAACTAAGATATTAAGAACTCCAGAACTGGACAAAAGAACATGTTGTCTTATCACTAAATTGGGTTTCTGTCCTTGTAAATTCTTCATATTTTAAAGTCTCAATATTGGATTTAATACTTTCGGAAGTGAAGTAGAACAATGAATGATAATTCTTGAAACTAAAGCTAAATAAATTGATCAGTAATGAGAGCTGTTAAGTGTGCTGGTCAGAGGAAATACTATTTCATAATCATTAATAGCTACATTAACCACAAACTTCATGAAATTTTATTTCACATCTTTTTTCATTTTGCTTGAGTAGAGTTAAGGTTTCACACTTTTAATATTCCCTTTGATACCCCTTCTGGTATTATAAACTGAGTTTCTTAGCATTTATTTTATAATTAAAGGACTTATCTGGGATAATATATATTTTATGCTTTGCCTTTCCTACCTGATTGATACTGAATTTGCCTTTGATCGTTTTTAATAAATATTTATTTTTGAAGAATATACTTAATACCTTTCTAAGCAATAAGTGAATGGAATTAAACAACTTATATTTAAATAAAAAGATCTGCTCAAAGTTCCTACAATAGAATGACTTTCGAACCTCCATCTACATTGCTGGAATCCTTAAACTGGCAATTGTTGCATTCTTGCCCGAAAAGTCACAATGAATTATATATGTTTTGAATAAATGATTGCTTCTTTTCCTGTTGACTAATAATAAGGGAGAGGTTATGTTTGTTGATTTCTGATGATACCTTCTTCAAGACGGACGACATGATCCAGCAACTACTGAAGGAGCAGTAACTTAGTTCTGTGCAAATAGCCCATATTCTATTTCACATTTTCCAATGATTGGTTTACATTAAATTATCGTATTTAACTCTACAGGAGATATAATTTTCTTATTTTTCTGTGGTTTTGGTATGGTAAATAAAGAATTTTTAAACCTAACAGTTTATTTTTCTTATATATTACTGTTTAGATAGAATATACTGTATAAGATCTTAGAAATTACATTCTTTTTTTTATTTATTTTGGGATTTTTTTAAACGACTTTATTTTACAAAACAAAGATAAATGTACAGATTTTAAACATTTTTGCTTAGAATTATACATTTTTGTCAGTAATGTTTTTTCAGACATTGAAATAATTTTTACATAAAACCATGTGAATATATATTTTTAGTCAGTACTTGATTTTTTTTAAGGGCTTGACAGTATGCATTGAAAACCTAATAGTAACAATAAGCATAAAGTACATGCAAAACAAAACGGAACATGGAAATAGTCAAAGTCTTCTTGTTTTGTAAATATATGTATATTTTTTTGATTTCTTTATTTCTTGGACTTCATACAGTCTGTGAGTTGTTTCTGGGGGAGTGCAAGCCTCTGGGGTTAGCATCCCACTATCAGTGACTGCATATTATGTCTGTTCTTTTGTGACTGGGTTATCTCACTCAGGATGATATTCTGTAGATGCAGCCATTTTCTCAAGAATTTGGTTAAGTCATTGTTTCTGGTGGCTGAGTAGTATTCCATTGTGTATATGTACCACAATTTTTGCATCCATTCATCTTCTGATGGACATCTGGGTTCCTTCCAGCTTCTGGCTATTATAAATAGAGCTGCTATGAACATTGTGGGGCATATACCTTTGTTGTGTATTAAAGTGTCTCTGGGGTATATGCCCAGAAGTTGAATAGCTGGGTCTTCAGGTAGTACTATATCCAATTTTTTGAGGTATCGCCAGACAAATTTCCAGAGTGGTTGTATTAGCTTGCAACCCCACCAACAGTAGAGAAGTGTTCCTCTTTCTCTACAACCTCGCCTGCATCTGCTGTCATCTGAGTTTTGGATCTTGGCCAATCTGACTGGTGTGAGGTGGAATCTCAGGGTTGTTTTGATTTGCATTTCCCTGATGGCTAAGGATGTAGAGCACTTCCTCAGATGTTTCTCGGCCATTCGATGTTCCTCAAACGAAAACGTTTTGTTTAGCTCTGTACCCCATATTTTAATAGGGTTATTAGATTCTCTGGTGTCTAGCTTTTTGAGTTCCTTGTACACATTGGATATTAGGCCTCTATCTGATGTGGTGTTGGTAAAGATCTTTTACCATTCTGTTGGTTGCCGTTTTGTTTTCTTGACAATGTCTTTAGCCTTACAGAAACTTTGCAATCTCATTAAGTCCCATTTGTTAATCTTTGACCTTAGAGCTTGAGCCACTGGTGTTTTGTTCAGGAAATTTTCTCCTATACCTATGTGTTCTAAGGTTTTCCCTACTTTCTCATCTAATACTTTAAGTGTATCTGGTTTAATGTGGAGATCTTTGATCCACTAACACTTGAGCTTTGTAAAAGGAGATAAGAACGGGTCTATTTTCATTCTTTTGCATGCTGAGTGCCAGTTGGACCAGCACCATTTGTTGAATAGGCTGTCCTTTTTCCATTGAATGTTTACTGCACCTTTGTCAAAAATCACGTGACCATATACATGAGGGCTCATTTCTGGATCTTCTATTCTATTCCATTGATCCATATGCCTATTTCTGTACCAGTACCATGCAGTTTTCAGCACAATTGCCTTGTAACATAGCTTGAGGTCAGGGATAGTGATTCCCGCAGATGTTTTTTTGTTGTTTTGGATAGATTTCACTATTCTACGTCTTTTGTTATTCTATATGAAATTGCACATTGATCTTTCCAATTCCATGAAGAACTGGGTTGAAATTTTGATGGGGATTGCATTGAATCTGTAGATTGCTTTTGGTAGGATGGCCATTTTTAAGATGTTGATTTTTCCAATCCATGAGCATGGGAGATCTTTCCATTTTCTGAGATCCTCCTCAATTTCTTTCTTTAGACTTTTGAAGTTCTTGTCATACAGGTCCTTCACTTGCTTAGTTAGAGTCACACCAAGGTATTTCATAGTTTTTGTAATGATTGTGAAGCGTACGTTTTCCCTAATTTCTTTCTCCACATGTTTGTCCTTTGAGTACAGGAAGGCTACTGATTTGTTTGAGTTAATTTTGTATCCAGCCACTTTGCTGAACTTGTTTATCAGCTGTAGGAGTTCTCTGGTGGAATTTTTGGGGTCACTCAAGTACACTATCATGTCATCGGCAAAGAGTGATGTTTTTATCTCTTCCTTTCCGATTTGTATCCCCTTGATCTCCTTTTGCTGTCTAATTTCTCCAGCCAGGACTTCCAGTACTATGTTGAATAGGTAGGGGGAGAGTGGGAAGCCTTGTCGAGTCCCTGATTTAGTGGGATTGTTTCAAGTTTCTCGCCATTAAGTTTGATGTTGGCTGTTGGTTTGCTGTATATTGCTTTTATTATGTTTAAGTATGGGCCTTGGATTCCTGTTCTTTCCAGGACTTTTAACATGAAGGGGTGTTGGATTTTGTCGAATGCTTTCTCAGCGTCTAGTTATATGACCATGTGATTTTGATATTTGAGTTTGTTTATATGGTTGATTACATTGATGGATTTCCTTATATTAAACCTTCCCTGCATCCCAGGGATGAAGCCTAAGTGGTCATAATGAATGATCATTTTGATTTGTTCTTGGATTCGGTTTGTGAGGATTTTTTTAGTATTTTTGCATCAATGTTCATAAGTGAGATTGGTCTGAAGTTCTATTTCCTTGTAGGGTCTTTGTGTGGTTTAGGTACCAGGGTTATTGTAGCCTCAAAAAATGAGTTGGGTAATATTCCATCTGATTCTATCTTTTGGAATAGTTTGGCGAGTATTGGTGTTATATCCTCAATAAAAGTCGATAAAATTCTGCACTGAACCCATCTGGACCTGAGCTTTTTTTGGTTGGGAGGCTTTTGATGACTTCTTCTATTTCTTTAGGTGTTATAGGGTTATTTAGATGGTTTACTTGGTCCTGGTTTAACTTGGGGACCTTGTATCTGTCTAGGAATTCATCAATTTCCTCCAGATTTTCCAATTTTGTGGAGTATATTTTTTTTGTATTAGGATCTGATGATTTCTTGAATTTCCTCAGTTTCAGTTGTTATGTCTCCACTTTCCTTTCTGATTTTGTTAATTTGGATTCTTTCTCTTTGCCCTCTAGTTAGTCTGGCTAGGGGTTTATCAATCTTGTTGATTTTCTCTAAGAACCAACTCTTGGTTTTGTTGATTTTTTAAATGGTTCTTTTTGTTTCTATTTGGTCTATTTCTGCCCTAATTTTGATTATTTCTTGCCGTCTACTCTTTTTGGGTATATCTGCTGCCTTTTGTTCTAGGGCTTTTAGCTGTGCTGTCAGGTTGCTGATGTGAGCTCTCTCCAGTTTCTTTGTGGAAGCAGTTAGGGCTATGAGTTTTCCTCTCAATACTGCTTTCATTGCATCCCATAGGTTTGGGTATGTTGTGTTTTCGTTTTCGTTGAATTCTAGAAAATCCTTAATTTCTTTCTTTATTTCTTCTTTGACCCTGCTCTCCTTTATCAGAGCATTGTTTAGTTTCATGTGTATGTGGGCTTTTTGTTGTCTTTGTTGTTGTTAAAGAACAGCTGTAGACAATGGTGATCTGAGAGGATGCATGGGAGTATTTAAATCTTCTTATATCGATGGATTCTCGTTCTGTGTCCAATTATGTGGTCAATTTTTGAGAAGGTGCTATGGGGTGGTGAGAAGAAGGTGTATTCTTTTACTTTGGGATAGTATGTTCTGTATATATCAATTAATTCTAGTTGGTTCAAAGTCTCTGCTAGTTTTGCAGTGTCCGTGTTCAGTTTCTGTTTCCCTGATCTGTTCATTGGTGAGAGTGGGGTATTAAAGTCTCCCACTATTATTGTGTGGGGTGAAATGTATTTTTTGAACTTTAGTAGTGTTTCTTTTATGACTGTGGGTTCTTTTTTGTTTGGAGCATATATGTTAAGGATTGAGAGTTCCTTATGACAGATTTCCCCGGTAATGAGTAAAAAGTGTCCTTTCTTATCTTTTTTGATAACTTTTGTTTGGAAATTTACTTTATTCGATATTAGAATAGCCACTCCAGCTTGCTTCTTGAGGCTGTTTGTTTGGAAGTTTTTTTCCCACCTTTTTACTCTGAGATAGTGTCTGTCTTTGTCTCTGAGTTGAGTTTCCTGTATGCAGCAAAAGGCTGGATTTTGTTTATGTATCCAGTCTGATAGTCTATGTCTCTTTATTGAGGAGTTGAGACCATTTATGTTAATAGATATCAAGGAATAGTTGTTTCTGTTTCCTGCTATTATTGCTTTTTGGGTTGAGTTGTGTCTGTGTTTTTTTTTTCTTCTTTTAGTTTTCTTGTTTAGGAGTTTTCTTGTTCTTACTAGGCTGTATTTTCCCTCATTGTATTGGGTTTTCCACATATAATTCGTTGTAGTGCTGCGTTTGTGGTCAGATATTGTGTTAATTTTGATTTGTCTTGAAATATCTTTGTCTCTCCATCGATGGTGATTGATAGTTTTGCTGAGTATAGTAGCTTGGGCTGGCACTTGTGCTCTCTTAAGGAGTGCATGATGTCTGTCCAGACTCTTCTAGCTTTCATAGTCTCTGTTGAGAAATCGGGTGTGAGTCTGATTGGTCTGCCTTTATATGTTACCTGACCTTTTTCCCTTACTGCTTTTAGTATTCTTTCTCTACTTTGGGCGCTTGATGTTTTTACTATTATGTGTCGGGAGGTATTTCTTTTCTGGTCCAACCTATTTGGAGTTCTGAAGGCTTCTTATATGCTCGTGGTCATCTCATTCTTGAGGGTAGGGAAGTTTTCTTCTATGATTTTGTTGAAGATATTTACTGTGCCCCATAGTTGATTCTCTTCTCCCTCTTCTATTCCTATTATCCTTAGGTTCGGTCTTCTTATTGTGTCTTGGATTTCCTGGACATTTTGGGTTAGGAGCTTTTTGTTTTTTGCATCTTCTCTGGCTGTGTTGTTTATGTTTGCAATGTTGTCTTCTGCCCCTGAGATTCTCTCTTCCATCTCTTGTAATCTATTGGAAATGCTTGCTTCTGTAACTCCTGATTTCTTTTTTTGGTGTTCTGACTCTAGGGTTATCTTTTTTAGTGTTTTCTTTATTGTGTCAATCTCTCTTTAAATTTCCCTTTTCCATTCCTTTATTTCTTTGGTTCTGTTTTCCTCTAGTTCTTTGAGTTCTTTGAGTGTTTTTCTTGTTTCTTCTTTAAAAGCTTCTGAATCTTTTTGCTTTTTCTCCCTTCCTTGTTTAATTAACTCTATCAGCATCTTGAGGCATGATTTCAGGTCTGTGTCTTTTTTTTTCTGGAGTGTTTGGAGTTCCGATGTTTGCTGTTATGGGAGAGCTGGGCTCTGGTGTTGCTAGATTGTCTTGGTTCTCTTGGGATATATTCTTTCTCTTTCCTCTTGCCATTTTGTTGTCAGTGTTATGTTCTTACCTTTTCCTTGTATCTGGTCTGTGTTTATGGTTCTCCACTGGTTGAGGTTTCAGATGGGTCAAGCCCTGTTTTATGCCTCAGAGTCGTTGGGTGTGAGCAGAAGTTCCAACGTTCTGTTTCTGTTTGCTGGACCAGGCACAGTTGCTTAGCCTCTATGAGCTGCCGTTCCACCTGGCAGGTAGGCCAGGCTCCGCTCTGCATCCGCAAGTCACCTCCGAGTGAAAACAGAAGTTCTAATGTTCTGTTCCTAATAGCAGTCGCTCAGCCTCTATGAGCAGTCCTTCTGCCTGGCGGGTAGGCCAGGCTCCACTCTGCGTCCGGAAGTCGCCTCCGGGTGGAACCAGAAGTTCTAATTTTCTGTTCCCAATCACTGGATCGGGCAGGGCGGGGCAGGGCAAGTTACGGTGTGCACTTTCCATATGCACTCCGCAGAGATCTCTCTGCTCCCCTGTAGTCTTGGTCTCCCACTCACAAGTGGCTCAGCCTCTATGAGCCGCCGTTCTGCCTGGCACATAGGCCAGGCTCCTCTCTGCATCCCCAAAGTAACTCTTAATTATGTCCATATGCAAAACCAACCAACTTCATTATGGCTCTAATGACACTGATCAGCAATGCCAACTCATCTAAGACTCCCTCAGCTAGAGATTGAAATAATATATTCAATTTATTTATGACCAAAATAATCAAGTATATTCTGATGAATGGGCCACATTCTTTAGACTATATATTTAGCAAGGTAGCATTGTTTTACCGGCTGACAGGATTAAAGTTTATATTTTAGCTATAATTATTATGGGATGTTTAATTGGTTGTTTTTGTGCTTGGGATAGTACTGTGGCCTTGTTCATGCTTTAATACTAAGATATAAATGACAAACTTCTCCAAAAATCAAGACAAAATGTAAACAGCCATCTAGAAGAAAAACAGTGGAATGCACACAAAAATGTTACCCTGAATCTTAATAGCTCAAGACAAGGATACACATTGTTCCTTCATTAACTTTTGGGTTTTTTGTCACCTTGGTTAGTTATATCCATGTAGCCTTAGATTACAACATGCCAACTGGATCTTGAGAAGAGAGTTCCCAGAGTGAGAATTTGAAGATTTTCAAATCAAATTCAAGGAATTCCCATGAAATAAAACCCAACACGATTCAAAGAACCCAAGGTCTAGTACATACTTTTTGAATTAATTTAGCTTCTATTAAACTTCCTATTTGTGTGGTTTCCATCACCTATCCCAAGCTTACTGCTAATCTTAGAAGCTGATAAAATAGTTGAGACTCACTCTCTCTCACTCTACCTTTCTTCTTCTTCTTCTTCTTCTTCTTCTTCTTCTTCTTCTTCTTCTTCTTCTTCTTCTTCTTCTTCTTCTTCTTCTTCTCTCTCTCTCTTGTTCACTTTTCTCTCTCTCCCATCTCTCTCTCATCTCCCTATCTCTCACTCTTTCTTACTTTTCTCTCTATCTCAACTCTATCTCTCCTGTGTCTATCTCTATTTCATTCACCTCTCTCTCTCTTCTCTCTCTTTCTATCTCTCTCTCACACTCTTTCTCCCTCCTTTCTCTCTCTCCTCTCTCTCCCTCTCTTTTTCTCTCTCTCCTCTCTCTCTATCTCTCTCACTCTCCTCTCTCTCGATTGCTCTCTCTCTGTCTCTCTCTCCCTCTCTCTCTTCTCCTTCTCTCTCCTTACACTCTCTTCTCTTTATCGCTCTCTCTCTATCCTCTCTCTCTGTCTTCTCTCCCCCCCTCTCTATCACTCCTCTACCTCTCATCTCTCTTACTCATCTCTCTCTTTCTCCTCTCTCTCTCTCTCTCTCTCTCTCTCTCTCTCTCTCTCTCAGTAATAATGGATATTAAACACTTTTGAAATGTGGTCTAAAATGTGTCTGAATCATAGCTTCATAGTTGACACATCCTATCCATATACAGAGACAAAGGTAGAGACTGATAGACAGACAACCACACACACACATACACACACACAACCTACATAGGATAAAAAAAAGGAGAAAGAGAGAGCAAGACAGAGAGAGACAAAGAGAGAAAAAGAGAGAGAGAAAGAGGGAATCTGATATCCAGCACAGTGAGTTATACACTCAAAGAAACAAACTCTAGTTTGTCAAACAGACAAACTCTAGTCATCCAAACCCCACCTACCAGGTCAAAATGATCCATTGTACCATTTCAGATTCATGTATTAGGAGCCTACACATCCCTGTTCCCAGTTATGTGAAGGACAAACAGAACACAGTTATGCAGTAGAAATGTTTAATCCCAAAATGAACTTCATACCACACATTGATTATTGTGTTTTAGGATAAAAGATACACAACCTTTATGATTTAAAGTGAGCCTTAAGCAGCACTAGAACCTGGCAGATACCGACCCTATGTTTTAGAATTCACATTTATAAAAAAGAAAATCAGAAACCTGGATTTTCAGAAAGCCACATGGTGTGTCCTGCTAGGTTCTGGTGCCCTCTACTGGCAGGCATGTATACATGCTTACAGTCATTATATAGAGATCACAGATATTTTGAAAAGAAATGAAGGAAGAAAAGAAGCAAGGGGAAAAAAGGGTAGAAAGGAAAGTAGGAAGGAAGAACAAAAGAGATTCTACCTTTTGTGTGGCTGTGTGAATGGCAGAGGCCGGGAGAATATACCTCCATTAATTCCCTGCTAACGAAGTCTAGAGAGCAAGTTCCAGGACTCCCAGGGCTATACAAAAGAAATCCTATGTAGAGGTAAAAGAAAAGAGAGAAGAAAAACTCATGGCTCTAATTTTAGAGATATATCTTCCCTCTAATACTATTGCCTGTAGAAATTGATCTTGAAGGAATGTTGATCTTATGTCACGGTTTATCTTTGTGTGTGGGGGGGAGTAATTTGTGTGTGTGTGTTTGAGTATTTCATCATGTCTTAACAAGGGTACACCCCAGAGTTGTTTTTCAGAGGACTTATGTATTTTTGTGCTAGGGCTTGTGTAGGCACTAGGTTACCACAGTTCCTGAAAACACACACAAACACACAGAAATCAGAAAACAAACCAACCAGGCAAATAAATCACTACCTGCTTGCATGCCTGTCATCCAGTCAAATATTTTTAAACAGTTCTTGACTGATTTTATTTCACCTCTGATGGTGCATCGTTCTTAGGATAAGAAAGTAAAATAATCAATATACTCATACAGATCATTTTACTATGAGCTGTTTTCAGAGTTTTGTATATGTTACAGAAATTTGAAGGTGGTGAAATGTCTCTTCATGTATTTTTGGCTGTCTAGAAAGTCGCTGTATAGACTGGGTCAGTTTGGCAGAACAGATAACTGAAACTAAAAACATTTCTTGAAGTTCCAGAAAAAGAATGATATTTATGTTGATTTAAAAAAATGATTAAAACTTAAAATATGGTGGCCTAAAGAAAACCAAAGAAACTCAATAAACCCACCTGTTTTAAATAAATAATAAACTGGTTGTAGACATGCCATTAATCCCATCACTCAGGAAGAAGACAGAGGTGGGTGGAATGCTGATAACCTGAGGAAAGTCTGATCTAGACAGTGATTTCCTGGGGTATGTAGAGAGATTTCTGTGTGAAATGAGTGAGTGGTCATTTAAGTTTCAGAGTCTGACAACTAACTCACTGTCCTCTCTTAGGTCCATCTTGCTCTGGCTCCTGCAACTGACTGAACAACAACACCAAAAAAAAGCAAAACAAAAACAAAAACAAGAAAAAAAAATCCCATAGGCACTTACCTAGCTGTTTGGTGTTTGAGTTTGCTCTGCTCGGCTCAGCTTTACTTTCATTAACAGACATATATTTTCTCAGTCTCACTGGCTTCTACCTGACATAATTTCCCTTCCTTTCTGTCCATTCAGGGTTCCAAGACTGCCTTTTAAGGAATCAGAAAGGAGGAGTCCAGAACTAAAGTCTCTTTTCAGATAACACCCCAAGACTATGAATCAGCCCATTTGGACTGATGAGGAGATCATCCTTCCTCCCTCCCTGCCTCATTCATTTTCACCCACCCATTTTCCCTCTTTCAAGGTACACTCAATAAAATAAAGTAAATTCATGAAGTTCTCCACTTGTTTGTTTGTCTATAAGGCACATCTTTGTCTCTTTATGAACTATTTGCTTTCAGGCCCACATTTCTATAGCCTGCCTAGCTCTTTCTTTGCAAATGGTAATGGAGTTGATATCACACTCTAAGTGAAATAGGAAGAGTCACCTGACCTCACTCTGACAACTCAGGGATTACTAAGGCTGGGAAATCTGTACCATATTTACATGACTTGTTATTTCTAATGCTTTTTATAAAGAAAAAACCTTTTTCCCTTTCTTCTTTTTTCTTTTCTTTCCCTTCCCCTGCCCTGTGATGAATTCAGCTGGTTCTGGTGGTGAACATCCCTAATCCCAGCACTACCCAATCAACAGAATTTTTCCTCGCACATACAGAGCAGCTCTAATTGAATGTTATAATTATGAAAGCACTGTAGCTGTCTTAAGATACACCAGAATAAGACATTACAGAGGTTTATAGCTATCATTCAGTTGCTGGGTTTAGGACCAAGCCTGGAAAGGCAAAGCCTCAGCTCTTAATTACCCAGCCATCTATCCAGCCCTGGTATTTATAACTAATGTTCAATATTGATTTAGACAAATGTGAATAAATTAAGCATCTTAAAACCATAGACATGCGTATCCCCTGTCTAATTTTTGCCCTGTTTATTTATTTAATTATTTATTTATTTATTTATTTATTTATTTATTTAATCATTTATTTATTTATTTATTTAGATACTGACCAAAGTTTGGCCTGAGTGTCTGAGACTTCACTGAGAGCAGCTATATATGTTGGAAAGCCTACCTAGTATTGATGGATAGGTGGTCTCCCTTTATGTTTAACCTACATAAGCCCATCTGGGACAGAACTGAATACAACCTACCTAGCTGGCTGGGTAGTGGGAGTGGGTAGATTTACATAAAAGGAACACTTGCAGTTATTAAAGGTTTTCTGTTGTGTTGTGGGGTCTTTTGTAGGGGTGGAGTTGGGGGATTTCCTTTATTTTTTTCTTTTTTTGATACTAGTGACTTTGGACTGGTTTCCATATTCCCCTCTAAGAACTGTGTTTAGATCTGTTGCAGCCAGGCAGGCCCTTCCTGGGTTTTGAAACAAAAAGGAAGCAAACGAGCAAGCACATGTGTGCACATGCCTGTGCTCGAGTGAGCTCCATCACACACACACATACAAACACACACACACACACACACACACACACTACATAAAGAGGCTGTTGGATCCTTTTTGGAGAAGTACTGTGTAAAACTTGCTTAATAAAGCAAAGTCAAATCCATACAACACGAAGGGGAGATTATAATAAATTATGATTGCTTGTGTATATAGAAAACTTTTTTCTTTCCTTTCTTTTTTTTTCTTTTCTTTTCTTTTCCCCGCCCTGTGATGAATTCAGCTGGTTCTGGTGGTGAACACCCCTAATCCCAGCACTACCCAATCAACAGGATTTTTCCTTGCACATACAGACCAGCTCTAATTGAATGTTCTAATTAAAATGCCTCACCTTGTCCTCCATACTGGAATTAATCTTAAAAAGGACTGTTTTAGAGGTAAGATTAAGTAACCTCTAGCTCCTGAAATAGAGGTGTAGGAAGGACACCCACTCCACATCCCAACCAAATAGTAGCCAATATGGCAGACATGCTCACAATTAGTGATTAAATTGCATTATACACTACAAGCAAGTCTCCCTCTCTGTCTCTTTGCTTCTTTCTCTGCTTCTCTCTGACCCTCCCTCTATTTCTCTCTCTCTCCATAACTCCCTCTCAGGCAGGAATAAAAATTGAAATTAAGCTAATTCTATAATGAAAGAGAGCCAAGTGTGCATGTCTTTAATTAATCCCATCACTCTGGAGGCAGCT